>NW_027069518.1:1219235-1240257 GCF_002906115.3 Quercus suber
TTATTGGATTTCTATGGGGAGTTTCATAAGGTTTCCTTTTCTCATGTTCGCCGTCAGGGCAATAGACCAGCTCATCTTTTAGCTAAACATGCCAAGGGTATTGTTGATTTTTATACTTGGTTGGAAGAAAATCCCTATTTCTTTGAACAAGCTCTTTCGCATGATGTACTTTCTTTTGCTAGTTCTTAATAAAGTTTTTGGTTTTCACATCAAAAATAAATAAATTTGATTTACCCAATCCAAAAAAAGTATTAGACAAGTTAACTTTTGACCTACTTTACTATTATTTTCTTTTTTTGAAATAACAAAATAAAATTATTTGTTGGATTCTAAGATTTTAGGGTTAAATGTATTAGAACTTCATTTTGTAATGTTGGCAAACCATGATTAAAACGTTTTGTCTTGTTTTTAAGACTTTCTCAAAGTATGTTTATGTGTAAAGTCGGAATCGAGTGTACTGCAAGATTTACTGTGAAAATCAGTTTGGCTTGATTGATTGAAGCTCGTGCAGATTATTTTTCTGCAGAATTTTCCAACTCAGCCCAAGCCCGTTTGACGTGTAGGGTTTTATGTTTTGCCTTAAGTATAAAAGGAAAAACCTTAGCCACGTTTTATTGTTGTTGCAGTTGTTATTTATGCTATGTATGTGAATCTCTTGTGAGATCTAGAGGTGTTTGTCTTCACATATACTTAGGGTTATCAAGAATCAAGATTATGTCAAGAGCTTGATGATCGCTTCAGTTGCTGCATAAAGAGCTTAAAGAAACACAAGTGGGAGTACTTGTGGATGCTATGGATTTAAGAAAGAAGTAGTCCGTGGACTCGGAGTTGTCACGAGGTCGTGGTAGTAAGTTTCCTACTCGAGGTAGCAATAAATGTTAGTGGTCTAAGTCGCTATTTACAATTGTTCAATTTACATGAAAATAATTTCAACATTAGCAATATAACATTTTACATTTTTAAAAAAACTTTCAGGTTTCCACCTTACGAGTGCGATCCCAACCGTTTGCGGCCCCCCCCCCCCCCGGGGCAGTTAGGCAAGCGTATCACCCCATATTTGCATCAATGTAGACTATACCGTGTTACCCGCCTACCACATATAGATATTGACTAGGGTCTTATCACTTCTTTGGTGGAGCAATGGTGAATTAAAACCCATACATTTCACCTACCTACTTGTGAAATGTCGATCACTCTACAGGATATAGCAATTATTACAGGATTGCCTATTGATGGCAATGCAGTGTGCGGGCCCACTAATTTGGATTGGGGAAAGTTTGTGAGAATTTACTTGGGGTCAACCACCTGCAACAACATTGGCATATGGTGGCCTTAAAAAAACGTGGGTAAGGAACACATTCTCAAACCTACCAGAGGGTGCCAATGCTGTAACAACCCAACAGTTTGCTAGGGCGTACATGTTCCAGGTTCTAGCACTCTTTAGAATTCCGTTGAAGCTTTCAAACAAGTTTTTGGTCATTGCCCCATAATGATATCCACCATCGTGTGCTAACGCCCACTTTTCCACTGGTATGTCTGTTAAATACTTCTCACCATCTGCACTTAATTAAGTACTTCTATCATTGGTTATTTGATACTTTCGTAACTGGTTCTCCATGCCTGCCCATATTGATGGTTATAAAGATAAATGCAGCGGAAAATAAGTTTTAAACGGATCTACTTCATTCAATATTGATAACATGCACAAAGTAAATTTCAGAATTAGAGAACAAGAGATCGTACCTTGAAGCGGTGAATTTCAAAACAAAGATTGAAGTATTTGGGACTACTTTTAATCTTCATTCCAATTCCACTAACGCCCAAGATGTGTGGTCTCTCAATTGGTAACAAAGGGATAACTTGTGAGTGACAAAAACTCACATCCACACCATTTTCATGATGTTTTCCTCACTTATATTTTTCTGTACGTTTTTTTCCCTTTGTATCTAACCAATTTATCTAATTGGGCCGGCCTTTTGGGCCTTACCAATTGGGCTTAAGTGTGTGGCTTGGAGTGGGACCAAAAGGGACCAATAAGACACTAGCTCCAATGGGCCTTGGGCTTTTCTGTCAACTCTTGACAAGTCCAAAGTTACCATTAACTATTTTTAATACCACTATATAAAAATAGTTGCACTCTAGGTCTTATCTATAAATTATATCCCAAGACTTTATTATACATGCAACCCCTTCATAAAATATTCGTAGTAATACAAAGTCATTAATGTAGACTGCCACTTTGTAAATTACTACATCTTAATCCTTGAGTACCCGGTTTAATCCTTTAATGTTATTCATTACATATTTATGAAATCCAATTCCATAAATATATACTTTAGTCTTACTAAAGTGGTTAGGCCTAACTCTTTGAATAACAAACCCATTAAACTTATCTCAAAGGAATATTTTATATCTCCGTTAAGAGACTATGAATTCCATCTTGAGAATACATGTTCCATCAACACTAAATGTGGCTGCCCAACATACTGAGGTTTTGACCATAACTGTAGATCTCACTCCTGATATATCAAAGCAACCTACATCTCATGATCAGGTTCATTATTCTCTCAGGATTAAGAGTTCATGCAAATACAAGTCGTGAGATTTATTATTCATTTGACAGTCTTTAGGAGAATAATAAATCTCACAGCGGTCCAGTTCAATATGTCTTAACTCTTAAAACATATTAACACATCAACTAGAAGTCTCCACTTCCATGATCAAGACAAATCATCGTAGTTGATATGTTATAGTCTTCGCAGATGAAATGCCCAATTTCATCACCGACTACGAACTATAATTTTGAGTTTACAAAGAACTTGTGATTTATATCTTCTGTGACTCTTCACATAAATCACATACTATGCATCTCATGGACTATATGATAATGTCTGAATATTCATGTTACCATTATTTCAGATAATAATAAAACAAATTTATTAAACATAATATTAAGTCATACATAATGTCAAACACAATGTCACACTTAATATTATACATAGCATCTTACAATAGGATTTAAGGGCACCAATCCTAACACATATGACCATAGCCTTCAAGTTTTTATTCCCAATTTGTTAATTGAAATTGCTAGCCACATGGTGAAGGCAAAAATGACAATACCAACATGTTGATTGACATATAGTCTGTATCGCTGCCATTATACCAGGGTGACGATCAGATATGACACATTACCCTTCCCGATTAGTGACATTAATCTGAATACAACGCAAAAACTAATACCAGCTATCATCAGTTTCCTTCTTGACAATGGTAAAAGCAAGTGGAAAAAGTTTGTTGTCACCATCCCACGTTGATGCAATTAGTAATGTACCTCTGTACTTACCATATAGGAAAGTTCCATCTACACTAATGTTGAAAACCTTCAAGTGATGGACCAAAAGCCAAGAACACTCTCTCGAATACGCATAGCCTAGCATAGTAGCATAGTCAAAGCTTTCAACCATTTTGGCAATAATTGGTAAGATTTGTCCCAATCACCAAACGCTCGACCAATTGCCTTCTCTTTCGCCTCCCACACCTTAAAATAAGAATGCCGGTATTGGTACTTATTGTAAAGAGTCTGTTGAAGTGAAGGAATCTTTATGGTTGGATCATTTTTGACAACATCCCTCAAGTCTTTCTTAATAACATGGGTGTCTAATTGCTCGTGATCTTGTGTGAGCGTGAACTCTGTACATATGTGTGGACCATTGTATTTCCTAACCTCAAACAACCCATGTGTAGCCCGGAAGCATGCTCGAAGACGCCAAGAACAATGTTTGCACCTTACAAACCAACATGCTAGATCTGACTCTTTTACATAAAATGTTTGGTTTCTCTTGATGTGATAGTTTTTAACAGCAGCTTGTAGTTCATCCTTATCGGCAAAAAGCAAGCCCACATAAAACTCTTGGGTAGGGTCCCAAATACTCTGAGTGGGCTATTCAAATGGTGGGGTTGGATCAATCATATTATCCTACGTGTTCTGTGAAAAGCTTAGTGATGAAGGCTGATGGAATGCCATAGTTGGACTGCTTTCATGATTAGGGTCATTGAGGGGCCCCTGTTTATCTCCAACATCATCAAGGACCTCGTTGTCATCAAGTTGGTCATCACTATCGATGGCCCGCATCCTTTTGGATAATGTATGGACCGCATTTTCAGTAGTAGCAGCTATGCGGTGTGTATCATTGGGATCATTAGCAGCTCTCTAAGTGGCGGTTTGGTTATACTGAGTTTCAAACTCAAAACAAGTAGTCTCTTGTGTGATATGCTGAGTTGGATTATCATAGTCAGCATCACTGGTGTTAATTGGCCGATAAGGAACATGTTAATCCTCAGTTGCAACATGGGTATATGGAGCATGATAGTCAGCACCACCAATGTTGATTGAGGAATGAGCCACATCTTTAGAATAATGACCAGTATGAGTGGCATATGGATCATGGAAGTGCCCACCATGTGAATAACTAAATGATGCACTTGGTCCTTCGTTGGCATATCGAATGGGAAAAACATTTCAGTGGCTTCTTATGGGCTCTACACCCACGTATAATTTTGCACCTAAAAATCTATATTGGCGGTCTAACATATTGAATATTGCATTGACACCATTATCATCTTCTATCAAAACTTGCTGGCAAGTCACAGGATGTGGATGACATTAAAAATGAAATCTATTCCAAATAGTCAGTTTTGTATGCTACTCTATCACATAGATTTTCAAATGTAACACCCTGACTTAATGGAATCATAGAAGGAGGTGACTCTTCATAATAAACCCTATTTTTGCCATATTTAATTATTCCACCGAAATGGATGAGAAAAATGAACAACTTTTTTGTCATTTACACTAAAACATAACAATAGTATTAATATATTAATACTACACAACCATTACAATGCAATACAAGAAGGTAATCCATTAAAAATATTCAATGTTTAAATAGTTAGAGCTGAGAGAATTCTATTAAAGAGGATTGGTTTGCTGATAATTTATTACTGTCCATCATAGTAGTTAAAATTATTTTTTGTTTCCATTTTTTTAAATAACTTAACAAAACATTAACATTTAGAAGGATCTATTATGGTTATGTTAATTATTTTATGTAGCTCTTCATATTGCTTATTCTAAAATAAGACAGATTATATAATGTTCTCATGCTTCCATGTGATGATTATCAAACAAATTTCTAATATCGTACAATTTTCTTTATTATTATTATACCTAAAACTTAGATATTAAGGTTTATGAGCATATACTAACCTTTTTTTTTTTTTTTTTTTTTTTGGTTTTCTTATAGGATACGTGTATATTATAGGCTAACAAAATATTATTTTTTTAATGAAATATATGTCAATTTTAAAATATATTTTTGCTATATGAAATTTTAGGTAAGAATTCATAGACAAATAATTTAAAACATATCATACAAATCAGTTCATGTTGCAAAACACATAATACAAAAACAAGATTTGCATGAACAAATAATTTAACAAAAACAAGATTTTCATGCTTAGCTATGCCCCTAAAACATATCAATATGAATATTATAAAAAGAAAAGTAACTACTTAAGAGATGTAACTCACCTTGCAAGAGATAAAGAACGGATAGATATTTGCAAGTGTTGTTCCTTATAGTTGTTTGTAGAATGTATGGCATGCATGAATTGAAAATAGTTGATAGAATTATGAGGGGAATAAGAGTGGAAAAGAAGGTTGATGGAGCTTTTAGGGGAAAAATAGTAGAAAATAAGAACTATGGAAACTTCAGTAACATTAGTGCTGTTTAAATAGGATGAAAGTTTCATATAAGTTAAATTCTTAGATTTTAAACTGTATAATTAGATACGCAATTGACCAAATACAACACAACACAGATGGGACACTCTGATACAAATAAATTACTTGTTGGTGCAAACACAATGATAATGGAAATAACACAACAAGAAACTGAATAATACTTTTGAATATTATTAATATAAAGAAAGAAATTACATAACACTATTTGGACTGAAGGGCGACATTCGCTCTCTTTAAGGAGATTCAAGCTCTTGGTTGGCTAAACTCTGTAACCGATGCAGATTGTCTCTAACTTGTCTCCCCTAGGATACAACAGCCTAACAAGTGTCATATGGCTAGAACAACCCTTGCACAAAGTGTTCAAGCCCAAAACTCCACCAGAAAGAACACCCTTCCTTGCCAAGAACCTTTCTATTATTATTATTATTATTATTATTTTGTGTATATTGCGGTTACTTGGATTAGGTCTGAATGTGTCTATTTATAGGCTCAATGGGCCTCAAAAAATTACTACCCAAATTAATCTGACTAATTAGGTCTATTATCTGATGTAATGGGTGTTACAAGATTAATTGCTAGATATTAATCTGATGGGTTGGAGTTATATAATTAATGGTGAGATGAGGAGTTTTTGAAGAATGAAAAGGCCCAAATGAGGCCGATTCATTTCAATTTTTAATACCTCCACCCTTCACCTTCTTCTTGCACACGTATCTAGCCCAATATCTAAGACAATTCATGTTAGCTCGTTAATCACCACAATTAAAAAGAATAAAATAGTCTCTCTCCTTTTCAATGTGGGATTAAACATTTTCACTAACTCCTCATCTTCCATATTCACTCCCACATCTTTAAATTTATGTTATAATATTTATTCATTTTAATTAATTAATATTAAAATGCTCTAACAATCCCCCACTCATTTTAATATTAAATTTTTTAGTTAAAGATAGATTACCAGGTAAAGACGGGTCACAATGCATCATAGAGGTGTGCTCTACATTGAACCTTCACTTAGTAAAACAACGATCTTAACTCCAGAGTCGTAGTGGCCTCCGACTTGAACTAGGACTGCTTTAGGGAAATTAAGCATCACTGCTTACACATAACAACCAAGGTGTTGACATGAGTTTTTTTAACTAGCACTTTACGGCCATGTGTTAATCCTAGTTTCATGAGTGTATTTGGGATTATGTCCAAATCACATAGGGAGCGGTCCCACCCCCACACTCACATAGGTGAAATTTTGTCAAGGGTGCTTCTGTAATTCTGATACTCCACTAATACAAGCTACAAATTTCATTAAGAGTTTTTTACTCAACCTCTCCACATTACAGGGAAAATGCACTTATATCGTAGGGATGAATAATTAAAAAATTATTTACAAAATAAATAATTAAAAAAATAGATAGTACATTTCTTACGACTATCATATGATTCGTTTTTCCCATTGAACCCAATTCTCAGGATCTCTGGTCCTTGGATTGGGTATTCTCATACATGGCTCATAATTCTATGGACTTAAGTCCCATTCCTCTCGATGTATTCCAGACCCTATCTTTTGTCAATACCTTAGTAAATGGATCTACAAGATTATCGTTAGATTTAATATAATCCACAATTATAATGCCACTACTCAAATAAGATCGCATGTCATTGTGCTTTCTTTTTATAGGTTTGGATTTACCATTGTAGTAACGGTTTTTAACTCTACCAATTGCGGCAATGCTATCACAATGAATTAATATAGGTGGAATTGGCTTTTCCCAAAATGAAATTTCATATAATAAATCTCTAAGTCAATTTGTCTCTTCACTAGTTGAAGTTAATGCTATTACTTTAGCTTCCATTGTTGAATTAGCAATTATTATTTGTTTTTTAGATTTCCAACAAATAGCACCACTACCTAAGGTAAAAATATAATCAGTGGTAGAGAGAGAATCACCTAACAAAGTATTCCAATCGGCATCACTAAAACCTTCAATCACAGCAGGATACTTTTTATAAAATAAACCATAGTTTTTGGTACCAATTAAATATCTCATGACTCGCTCAATAGCTAGCCAATGATCTTTACTAGGCTTACTAGTAAATCTGCTAAGCACTCCTACTGCATATACAATGTCAAGTCAAGTACAATCAGTAGCATAATGCAAACTACCAATGATGCAAGCATAATCCTTTTGATTAAAAATCTCATCATCATTATTCACAGGAAATAAACGAACACTAGAATTGAAAGGAGTAGCTACACTTTTGTGATCATGAAAATTATATTTTCTCAACACAATGTGATTGATCAAGAAATATTCCATCACTTGTTTTTGTAATTTTCATGCCCAAAATAAAATTAGCCTCACCAAGATCTTTCATATCAAAATGGCTTTTAAGAATATTTTTTGTCTCATTTATAACATGCATATTTGAGCCAAAAATCAACATAGCATCCACATAGAGGCTAATAATAACATATAAATTATTCCATGATTTAGAATTGTAAGGTTGAATTTAATCAACCATCTTGTTGGCTTTATTCTGTGTCAATTTGCTTGTAATTTAGCATTTAGAAACCCTATATTTAGGTGAGAATCATGTAAGGGTAGTGTGTGAGAGAGTGTGAAGAAATACTCAAGAATGTGCAGTGAAGCAGGGACTCGCGACTGGATCTCGTGAGTGGCTCGCGACTGGCAAACTGCTAGATGATGCACACGAGCGAAGCATGCAGAGAAGCTAAACCATCATGCCAGCTGTTGCACTACAGGACAAAAAGTCCAAACAGGCCATTTAGTTAGCTCGCGGCTTGAACTCGCGACTCAGTCAAGTTGCGAGGCCAAGTCACCAGCCAGCTCTGTTTTGGAAAAACTAACTTTTCGCATTCCTTTTTCATCTTAGTATAAATATCCCTTATACCCATGAAATGTAGAGAGCTTCTAGAGATAATTTTGAGAGAGAAATTCTAGAGAAAAACAAGATTGACTCATTGACAAACTTTTTATAGAGACTCTTCCCTTTCCATTGTTACATCCTTGAGAGGTTCATTACCTAAATCTTTTTCTCACCATACCCATATCTGTGAGAAGGCTATTTGGTGCTTGGAAAGTAGTTAGAAAGGGACCAATTGATATTGGTTGATGCTATGGGTTATAGAAGAATTCGGTAAGCTAAAGAAGAAAAAGGTTCGGCATAACCTCGTTGGAGCAAGAAGTTTGGAGGGCTTAGGTACACTGGGTAGATTAGGTTTGGAGGGTTTTCTACTATTCATGTATCCCAACTTCATTCTTTAGTGGATTATTGACCGCTTGGAGGGCGGCGAAGAGGTTTTACGCCGAGGGATTCAGTTTCTTCTTCGATAACACATTGTTGTGTTGTCCTTGTATTTGCATCTCTCTTCCCTTAATCTTTGCCATTTAATTTCTACTGTAGATGTGATTTTAATTAGTTTAGATTGTTTATCAATTCTGTTATTAGCCTATGTTCATTTTCCGCACATATATTGTTTGACATTAAGCTTGAATTGATATTTTTGTAATTAGGAGTCTAAACGTTCATAGTGTTTTATACGCTATTTGAACATTCAATTGGTATCAGAGTGAGTACACTTGTTATGATTTGATACCTAAGTGTGATCCTTAACCCCTTGTGTTTATTTGCCATGGATAGTGTTTTGTATGCCTCTATGCATGTTTTGGATGTTGATGAATGTAGCATGCCACGTGTTTATAAAAATGCCTCTATGAGTGATAATCCTCATGATTGTGATGCTATGTTACATAAATCTTTGGGTGTTGTTGATATTCCTAACAACAAACTCTTAAAAAAAATGCTAAGAAGTTTTAAAAGGATTTGAGCAAGTTATTTTGTAAAAATGATGATTTGATTGCTAAGATCAATGAATTCAACAAATTAGTTGAAAAATATAAGAAACTTGCTGAAAATTCTCTTGAAAAGCTAAAAAAGTTTGAATGTTTGAATATGGACTTGGATGCTAAACTTATTTTTTCTAACAAACTTGTTGATGAGTTAAAATGTGAAAATGAATCTCTTAAGATGTATACCAAGTGTTTGATTGTTGAACCTACTATTAAAAAGGTTGAAAATATTTGTTGCAATCATGTTGTGGTATCCGATTTTGTGCCTATTGTGTGTTCTACCTTAAAGGACAAATTGATGTACATTTCTCCACACAAAAGAAATTAAAAGGTGGAGAAAAAGGCTCTTAAGCCAAAACCTCTGTTTAGGTCTCAATCTAAGGTTTTGAATGGATCTAATTTTGTTCCAACTTGTCACGATTGTGGTGTGATTGGTCATATAAGACCTCAATGTCATAAATTGAAGAGAGAACAAAACCATATTGCTAGATCCCTTCCCAAAAAGCCTAGTGGACCTAAACACATTTTTTGTCACAATTGTGGTGTTTTTGGTCATCTAAGATCTCATTGCTCTAAGTTTCATGTTCTTAAAAGAATCAAAAGAAAAGAGAAACTTGAGTTTCTTGGAAGTTGTGCTAAAAAGAGTAAACTGGATTTGAGTGAAAATAGCATGTTGTTAAAGAAAGTGTTTAATGCTCTTAACTCCTTGACTATGTGCATTTCCGGTTCTTATGCTTCCAACCCTCGTCTCCTCTTCTCATAAGACACTCATTCCAAAAAATCATTCCGTTTGGATGAGGAAATGTTCCTATAGTTCTTTTGGTCCTTAATCTAATTTTTTTGGTCTTTGATCTAATTCTTTCAATCTTTGTAGGACCCTTCATACATTAGATGTCATATCTTCATGCATTTGTGCATCTTGCATTTATTTGTTTGCATTGTTTTTATTTATTTATTTTTTTTATCTTACTTTTATATTTTAGTTTTGTGTGAGTAAAAAAATTCAAAACCACATAAAAAGTGAAAAATTCAAAAAGTTTGATTGTATATATTTGAGCACATATCACATGTGAGTTTTTCCTTGTACCTTTGTATAAATGACTTTCTACTTTTACGAGCTTAGCTTGTTCTTTATGCACTTATATCTTTGTGGAAAAAATCTTGACATCTATGTGTGATTGTTGTAAATCGATCTTCAAACTTGTCATGAATGATTAGTCAATAGTCATGTTCGTTTTGATATATGTGTAGATTTATGCCTATATCTCTTCACACTCTTTTTTTTTTTTTTTTTTGCTTAAAGAGCTCAACCAATATAAATCTTGAAAAGAGGTAATGAGCTGCAAAAGCAGTCACACATACTAGTATTCAACTAAGAAAAAGGGAAAGCGACTTGTAATGAAAATGTATGATGCCCAAAAAGCTAAAAGCTTGTTCATCAAATTGAAATATAAAAAATTTCAGGCATCGATCTCAAAAAGGAGATATAAAGATCAAAAATGATAAAATGTTATAAATTGTAAAGAAGCCAAATGAAAAGCTTTGAAAATATGTAATCATTTTCTTGTGGAATGTCATATATGTTCATTTCTATAATTTAGATAGACCACTTGACTTAATACTAGTTGTGTATAACTTGATTGAATTGATCATTGAAACTTCACTCTAGACCATGGACTATTCCACATTTCATACACACACAAACACACATGTCTAACATTCAATGAATGTCTTATTCATTTGTTCGATTGTACTTGTTTATATGTGATGTGTGTGTGCTCAACTTTACATGGTTTAATCCAAAAAGATTTTTGATCATTTTATATGTATTTGGAAGTGATTTTTATCACTCTTTGTGTTCATGTTTAGTGCTTACATTGTTTTTCACTGTTTAAACATATTATGTGTTGAAAAACAAGTGTTAGAGTTTTTTGCGACTCACTCGCTAGTCGCAAAATTTTTCACAACTCACCAGTCGCGAAACCCCAGTTGCGAGTTCATTCAGAAGCTTTCGCGACTCACCTCGTGACTCGCGAAAATTCTCGCGACTCGCTCAGTCGCGAAATGCCCAAAAACAGCTTTTAAAGGGCTTTTCGTGGGAAACCTGTTTTAAACCTCTCACTTCCTTTTTTAAACCACTCTTTCAATATTTTTATATCAAAACTAAAAGTTCAAATAGCGTTGAAAACACTATGAATGTGTAGACCCCCAAATACAAATTAACAATTCAAGCTTATTATCAAACAATAAATGTGCGGAAAATGAACATAAGCTAATGACAGAATTGATAAACAATCTAAACCAATTTAAAATCACATCCACAACAGAAATTAAATGGTAAAAATTAAGGGAAGAGAGATGCAATCACAAAGACAACACGACGATGTGTTATCGAAGAGGAAACCGAAGCTCTCGGCGTAAAACCTCTTCGTCGCCTTCCAAGCGGTCAATAATCCACTAGAAAATGTAGTTGGAATACATGAACAACAATAGACCCTCCAAGCCTAATATACCCAGTATACCTAAGCCCTCCAAGCTTTTTATTCCAACGAAGTTACACCGAACCTTTTTCTTCTCTAACTTACCGGATTCCGCTATAGCTCATAGTATCAATAAATAACCTTTGGTCCATTCCAAACTGCTTACTTAAGCCCCAAAAAAACCTTCTCACAGGCGTGGGTATGGTGAGAAAGGGATTTAGTGAAGAACCTCTTAAGGATGTATCAATGAAAAGGGTGATAGTAGAGGAATTTGAAGAGTCTCTATTTGAAGATTGTGGATGAATCAATCTTGTTTTTCCCTAGAGTTTCTCTCTCAAAATTCTCGCTAGAAGCTTTCTACATTTCGTGGGTATAATGGGTATTTTATACTAGGGTGAGATAGGAATGCGAAGAGTCAGGTTTTTCAAAACAGAGCTGGTTGGCGGCTTGGCCTCGCGACTTGACTGAGTCGCGAGTTCAAGCCGCGAGATAACAGAACGGCCAGGCTGGACCTTTTGTCCTGTAGTGCATCAGCTGGCGTGACTGTTCATCTTCTCGCACGCTTCACTCGTGTGCTGCAGTTGGCGGCTTACCAGTCGTGAGTCACCTACGAGTCCCAGCCGTGAATCCCTGCATCCTTGCACAATCTTGAGCATTTCTTCACACTCTCTCACTCACTACCTCTACAAGAATCTCACCTAAATACAGGGTTTCTAAGTACTAAAATACAAGCAAATTGGCACGGAATAATGCCAACAAGATGGTTGATTAAATTCAACCTTACAAAACCCCAACCAATTTGAATGGTTTTTCATTCCATTAACATCTCTAAGGTAATTTTAAACTCTTTTCATTGATTTGGATTCTTAGATTATGTTTTGGTGAGTTTTGTGTTCTTACTTGGGATTTTCATCATAAGGATTAGGAAAACTTAATTTTTGTCAACTTTTTGTATGTGATTGGTTTTTTTTAGATGATTTGCTTTGGATGTTGGGCCCTTGTGGCAAAAAGAACATGTATTAAGGGTGATTTTCATGATATTCTTGCATTGTTTCACGTTGTTGTTCATAGTGTGCACACTAGGTGTTTGATAAAATGTCCCTTAGGCATTTTCTTACTTGTTTCGACCCCGATGAGTATCAAACTTTGGGGTTTCTCTATTTTCCTTATTAGGAACATGTTTAGTTCATTAGTTGTGTATTTAACACACCTTAGCTCACATGTGTATTTTCCTTTCATTGGTCATGCATTGCACATAGCCACCTCTTGCACACACATTTGCTACCCTTGTCATGCATTGGTCTATACCTTGTTTTTTCATACTTGCATGTTATGTTTACCTTATACTTTGTAGTATTTTGTTTTGTCTTTTGATTGAGCTTTATTTTCTCATTCATGTTGCACCCCTCATGCATTTTTATCCTTGTTCATTCCTTCGTCACTTGCCCTTGCTTCTCCCTGGCCCTTTGTTTATTTGTGTCAAAAAGGGGGAGAGTATACTCTAGAGTAGTGTACTGAGTTCTATCATTTTATATGACTCTTGTGCACACTTTTAGGGGAGAAATTCTATTTCTTGTGCATATTTGTAGGGGGAGAGATTTTCCGTAGGGAAGATGCATATATCAAGAGGGAGAAGGCATTGAGTTAATAAGAATTTTTTTTTTGTTTGTTTCTCTTTATGTTTGTTTTCTTGTTTGCATCTTGTTTGTGTGTTGGACATGCATACATCTTTATGTTATTGTGCTTCATTGAATGCATATTCGGATGATTATTTGCTTTGCTATATGATCACTATAGTCATTTCTTTATGATTGTTTTGGTGTATGATCAAGCTGCTCACATGTTTCACATTATATTTACTTGATCACAATTTACTTGTTACATTATACTTGTCCTTTTACTACTTGCTTTACCTTGATGGTCTAATGTGTTTTGTGCAAGTATTTTAGGTTACAGGTATATATATTCCAAGTTCATCATAGCTCCTATGATTTATGATAGGGGGAGTGAAATGATAAGGAAAGTACTTTATATTTTGTACCTTTTACTTTTGTAAGCTTTTAAGGTTTTGTACCCATACTTTGTAGCTTTTGTATTTGTTGTTAAATGTCATGCATTTTCTTTAAGTACATCGCTCTTCTGCCCTTGTTGGATTTTTATCCTTGTTACATTTACCTAGTGTTTATGCATTGGTTGAGTGTTGGACATGCAAACGATACTTTGCAATTGAGCTTATTAGCTTACATGCCCGAAATTTCATTCCATGTGTGAATGAGCATTGTGGTCACTTTTTATAGTGATTGTTTGTTTTTGGTTAAGATTGTTTGTTTTTGGTTAAGCCATGGTCTATTGCTTTGTTCATTTTTGCTTGATCGCATTGTGCTTGCTCCATATGCATTACAAGTTTTCTGCGTACAATGATCATACTGTGTTGTTGTGTTTCAGGAGATACTTGTTCTTATGATTCAAAAGCTTCACAAATTCTAGAGTTAGGTGTGAGTGAGTTTTTTTCAACTATTCCCAATTCACGCATTAAGTCTAGAGTTTATTGTAGGGTTTGGCATAAAATAGCCAAAGGGAGAGATTGAAAGGTTGAATTTAGTCAACCATCTTGTCGGTTTTACTTCGTACCAATTTGCTTGTAATTCAGTACTTAAAAATCTTGTAATTAGGTGGGAATCATGTAAGAGTATTGTATGAGAGAGTGTGAAGAAATGCTTAAGAATGTGCAGTGAAGCAAGGACTTGCAACTGGATCTCGCAGGTGGCTCACGATTGGTAAGCCGCCAGATGATGCACACGAGCGAAGCATGCAGAGAAGCTGAACTGTCATGCCAGCTATTGCACTACAAGACAAAAAGTTCAGACTGACCATTCAGTTAGCTCGTGGCTTGAACTCGCGACTCATTTAAGTTGCGAGGCCAAGTCGCTAACTAGCTTTGTTTTGGAAAAACTGACTCTTCGCATTCTTTTCTCACCCTAGTATAAATACCCCTTATGCCGACGAAATGTAGAGAGTTTCCAGAGAGAATTTTGAGAGAGAAACCCTAGAGAAAAACAAGATTGACTCATCCACAATCTTTTCATAGAGACTCTTCAAATTTTTCTACTCTCACCTTCTCCGTTGTTACATCCTTGAGAAGTTCATTACCCAAATCATTTTTTCACCATACCCATATCTGTGAGAAGGCTATTTGGTGCTTGAGATGCAGATAGAAATGGACCAATTGATATTGATTGATGCTATAGGCTATAGCAGAATTCAATAAGCTAAAGAAGACAAATGTTTGGCGTAACCTCGTTGGAGCAAGAAGCTTGGAGGGCTTAGGTACACTAGGTAGATTAGGCTTAGAGGGTCTTTTGCTGTTCATGTATTCCAACTTCATTCTTTAGTGGGTTATTGCCAGCTTGGAGGGCGGCAGAGAGGTTTTACGCCGAGGGTTTCAGTTTCCTTTTTGATAACACATCATTGTGTTGTCCTTGTATTTGAATTTCTCTTCCCTTAATCTTTGTTATTTAATTTATGCTGTGGATGTGATTTTAATTGGTTTAGATTATTTATCAATTCTGTTATTAGCTTATGTTCATTTTCCGCACATATTTTGTATGACATTAAGCTTGAATTGATATTTTTGTAATTGGGGATCTAAACGTTCATAGTGTTTTATATGCTATTTGAACATTCAAGAATAAATACATTTATCACATTCATTTGATTTATAACCATTCTCAATCATGTAGGAATCAAACTTCTCATGCCACTGCTTAGGTGCTTGTTTTAAGCCATATAGGGATTTAGTTAGCTTACATACCTTTTTTTTTTGTCCAGGCTCTACAAAGCTTTCAGGTTGATCCATATAAATCTCTTCCTTTAGGTCTCCATTTAGAAAAGCAGTTTTTACATCCATTTAATGAATTTTCAAATAAAAAATTTTAGTAATAGCAATTAACAATCTAATAGATGTAATTCTTGTTACCAGAGAAAATGTTTCAAAGAAATCAAGATCAGCTTTTTATTTAAAGCCTTTTGCAACAAGTCTAGCTTTAAACTTATCTATTGATCCATCTGGTTTCAACTTCTTTCTAAGGACCCATTTACAACCTATTGTTTTACAATCCAGTGGAAGATCTACTAATTTCCAAATTCTATTAGAAATTAGAGATTCCATCTCATCATTTACAGCCTTTTTCCAAAATATAGCATAAGGTGATGTTAAAGTCTCTTTTAAATTTTGGAGATTTTCCTCAATGTTAAAAACATAATAATCAGGACCAAAATCCTTTTCAACTCTAGCTCTTTTACTCCTTCTAGGTTCCATTTCAAAATTTTCTTGATTTTGTATATGAGAAGTAGAAGAACTAGGCTGTAACAAAATATTTTCTTCACCCCCATTATTTTTCAATTTAAAAGGAAATTTTTCTTCTTAAAAAATTGCATCACCAGATTAAAAAATTATTTTGTTTTCAATATCAAAAAATCTATAGGCTGCACTATTAATTGTATAATCAAGAAAAGTATAGGTAGTAGCTCTTATACCAAATTTAGGCATTTTAGGGTCAATAAGCTTTACATAAGCAAGACAACCTCATACTCTCAAATATCCCAAATTTGGATTATGTCATTTCCACATCTCAAAAAGTGTGGCGTGTGACTTTTTATGTGACACTCTATTCAAAACATGACATACAGTTAAAATAGCTTTGCCCCAAAAATGTTAAGGTGCACCAGATTCAATTAATATGGCATTTGTTAACTCAATTAGAGTTCTATTTTTTCTTTTAGCCACACTATTAGAAGTAGGTGAATATGGTGCAGTAGTTTCATGGACAGTTCCCAAAGATTAAACAAATGAGTTGAATGCACTTGATTCATACTCACGACCTCTATCACTTCTTATTCTTTTTACTTTTCTACCGAATTGATTTTCAACTTCTTTTAAAAAATCTTGAAATTTTTCAAAAGCATCACTTTTATTTTTCAACAAATAAACAGTTGTATATTTTGAGAAATCATCAATAAAAGTGATAATATATCTATTTTATCCACGAGTTAAAATTCCTTCAAATTCATATAAATCAGAGTGAATTAACTCAAGCAATTCGGTATTTCTTACAACACTTTTATGAGGTTTTTTTTTGTAATCTTAGCTTGACTATAAGTTTCACATTTTTCAAAATCTTTTGACAGTCTTGGAATTAATCCTAAACTACTCATGATTTCCACATATCTACTATTTATATGACACAAATGAGTATGCCAAAAATTAATAGAGGAAAGCATATAAATTGAACTGGTAGATGCTTTATTATTCTCAACATTCAGTTTAAACATTCCATCACAAGCATAACCTTTGCCCACAAATAATCCATTTTTAGTGATTACATAATTATCAGATTTCATAGTTTATCTAAAGCCAGCCTTGTTAAGCAAAAAACTTGACATCAAATTCTTCCTTATGGACAGAGTGTAAAGTACATTTTCCAATGTTAGCATATATCCAGAAGTGAATTTCAATTCAACCTCACCACTCCTAAGAACCTTGGTTTTGCTCGAGTCACCAAGGATAATAGTTTTTTCTTCTTTAAAAGGAGTTTACAACTTGAACCAATTTTTATCATAGCAGACGTGCCTATTAGCACTAGAATCTGCCCACCACCATTCAACATATTGCACCATATTGATGTCTGTAATCATAGCTACTAAAGTTTGTTCGGTTACGTTAGCCTGTGGGACAGA
The DNA here is from genome assembly GCF_002906115.3 of Quercus suber. Taxonomy (NCBI): domain Eukaryota; kingdom Viridiplantae; phylum Streptophyta; class Magnoliopsida; order Fagales; family Fagaceae; genus Quercus; species Quercus suber. The sequence continues at coordinate 1,237,127 of NW_027069518.1, forward strand.
TTCACGTTTCTGAAATTTACAAAATCGAGCAATATGCCACTCTTGCCACAGACAAAACAGGATCTATTAAATTGATCTTGTGAATGGGGACTTTGGTTCTTATTATAATTTTTATTCGGGTTTCCCCTTCCTTGAGGTCTATTATTATTTTTAAAGGTTCTCTTTTTAGTCTTCAATTGACCATTTTTAGGAAAATGTTTTTTGGGCGTTTACCTTTATGGTGGAATTACCATTGCTCTCTTGAGTCATGAGTGCATCTTGTCCTCTAGCCTCCTCCTCCACATGGATGCGTGTGATCAAAGTCTCCAAGGATGTCTCATTTGTTTGTGTCGCAAAATCTTTTGGAACTCCCTCCAAGATTGTGGTAGTTTATCAATTATGCTAGTTACTACCAAATTGTCTCCAATCTTTATGCCTTCGGATCTCAATTCTGCCACAATAATTTGTAAGTCTTGTGCTTGATCCACCATCGATTTTCCATCCACCATTTGGTAATGGAAAAATCTACTAGTAGCATACTTCTTTGCACCTGCCTCATCAATATCATACTTGCTTTGTAAAGCTTTCCAAAATTTTTTGGTAGAATTATAAGTTGTATCATAATAATCATAGAAATGATCGACAAGACAATTCAAAAGATAAGAGCGACAATTATATTCATCTTTTGTATACTTATCTATTTTTTCTTGATGGAGAATATATTCTTCCTCACTCATCTCATCTGTAGGAACTTGTGATGGATTCTTGTCAGTGAGGATGTAGAAGACTTTGAGAAGACTCAAGTAGAAGAGGACCTTTCCTTTTCACCTCTTGAAGTGGGCTCCCTTAAAGTAAAAGGGCTTGTTAAGATCTTCAACGGGCTCATTTGGTTTCTCTTCTGTCGGCTCCATATGATGAATCTCTTTAAAATTGTTGGTGCAAACACAATGATAATGGAAATAACACAATAAGAAACTGAATAATACTTATGAATATTATTAATGTAAAGAAAGAAATTACACAACACTATTTAGACTAAGGCGCAGCACTCGCTCTCTTTTAGTAGATTTAAGCCCTTAGTTGGCTAAACTTTATAATCGGTGCAGACCGTTTCTGACTTGTCTCTCCCAGGATACAACAGCTTAACAAGTGTTGTATGACTAGAATAGCCCGTGCACAAAGTGTTCAAGCCTAAAACTCTACCAGAAAGAACACCTTCCCTTACCAAGAACCTCTTGTAAGGTTGAATTTTATTAACCATCTTGTTAGTTTTATTCCGTACCAATTTACTTGTAATTTAGCACTTAGTAACCCTGTATTTAGGTGGGATTCATGTAAGGGTAATGTGTGAAGAGAGTGTGAAGAAAAGCTCAAGTTTGTGCAAAGAAGCAGAGTTTCGCGGCTAGGACTCATGGTTGACTCGTGACTGGCAAGCCGCCAACTGCAGGCACGTGAGAGGCATATAGAGGAGCTGAAGGGTCGCGCCAGCTATCGCACTACAGGACAAAAGTCCCAGGCTGACCAGGCCGTTACGTCACAACTTGAACTCGCGACTTGGACAAGCCGCGAGGCCAAGCCGCGAACCAGCCCTGTTTGGCAAAAACTATCTCTTCGTATTCCAAACACACACCACTATAAATACACTCTTATACCTATGAATTGTTGAGAGCTTCTAGAGAGAATTTTTGAGAGAAACCCTAGAGAAAAACAAGATTGATTCATCCACAATCTTTACCTTAGAGTCTCTACAAATTCCTCTACTCTTTTCCTCTCCATTGTCATACCCTTGAGAGGTTATTGATCAAATCATTTTCTCACCACACCCACGTCTGTGAGAAGCTTTATTTGGTGCTAAGGGAAGCAGTTTGGGAAGGAACTAATGGTGATTGGTTGATGCTATGGGCTATAGCGGAATCCGGTAAGCTAGAAAAGAAAAGGTTCGGCGCAACCTCATTAGAGCAGGAAGCTTAGAGGGCTTAGGTACCTGGGTAGACTAGGCTCAGAGGGTCTATTGTTGTTCATGTATCCCAACTACATTTTCTAGTGGATTATTGACCGCTTGGAGGGCGGCGAAGAGGTTTTACACCGAGAGCTTCGGTTTCCTCTTCGATAACACATTGCGTGTTGTTTTTGTATTTGCATCTCTCTTTCCTTTATCTTTACCATTTAATTACTGCTGTGATTGTGATTATTTATGGTTTAGATTGTTTATCAATTCTGTTATAAGCTTGTTATCATTTTTCACACATACATTGTTTGATATAAAGCTTGAATTGGTAATTTTGTAATTGGGGGTCTAAACATTCAAAGGTGTTTCATACCCATTTTGAACTTTCACCTATATATATATATATATATTAGTGTATATTGCAGTCACTTGGATTACGTCTGAATGAGTCTATTTATAGGCTCAATGGGCCTCATGAAATTACTATCCAAATTAATCTGATTAATTAGGTCCATTATTTTGATGTAGTAGATGTTACAAAATTAATTGCTGGATATTAATATGATGGGTTGGAGTTACACAATTAATGGTGAGGTGAGGAGTTTCTAAAGAATGAAAAGGCCCAAATGAGGCTGATTCATTTCCATTTTTGATACCTTCACCCTTCACCTCCCCATTGCGCACGTATCTAGCATAATATCTGAGGCAATTCATGTTAGCCCATTAATCACCAAAATTAAAAAGAATAAAATAGTCTCTCTTCTTTTCGATGTGGGATTAAACATTTTCACTAACTCCTCATCTTCCATATTCACTTCTACATCTTTATATTTATGTTATAACATTTATTCATTTTAATTAATTAATATTAAAATTCTCAAGCATTACTTAACTATAAACATATATTCACTGAAAAGAATCTTTGCAAAAATCTATATTTCTTTATTTTCTTTTGTTTGCACATCAATTATTTTTTTCTTCTGTATTGTAAGAATTTATGTACTTTTTTGTTTTTTGTTTTTTGTTTACAGCGTGTACATCAATCATTTTTTTCTTTTGTATTGTAAGAATCTATGTACTTTCTTTGCTTTTTTTTTTTTTTTTTTTTGTTTACAGCGTGCACATCAATTATTTTGTTCTTCTGTATTGTAAGAATCTATATATTGTCTTTGTTTTTTTTTTTTTTTTTTTTTTTAGCGTGGAC
>NW_027069518.1:1242067-1302725 GCF_002906115.3 Quercus suber
TATATATATATATATATATTAGTGTATATTGCAGTCACTTGGATTACGTCTGAATGAGTCTATTTATAGGCTCAATGGGCCTCATGAAATTACTATCCAAATTAATCTGATTAATTAGGTCCATTATTTTGATGTAGTAGATGTTACAAAATTAATTGCTGGATATTAATATGATGGGTTGGAGTTACACAATTAATGGTGAGGTGAGGAGTTTCTAAAGAATGAAAAGGCCCAAATGAGGCTGATTCATTTCCATTTTTGATACCTTCACCCTTCACCTCCCCATTGCGCACGTATCTAGCATAATATCTGAGGCAATTCATGTTAGCCCATTAATCACCAAAATTAAAAAGAATAAAATAGTCTCTCTTCTTTTCGATGTGGGATTAAACATTTTCACTAACTCCTCATCTTCCATATTCACTTCTACATCTTTATATTTATGTTATAACATTTATTCATTTTAATTAATTAATATTAAAATTCTCAAGCATTACTTAACTATAAACATATATTCACTGAAAAGAATCTTTGCAAAAATCTATATTTCTTTATTTTCTTTTGTTTGCACATCAATTATTTTTTTCTTCTGTATTGTAAGAATTTATGTACTTTTTTGTTTTTTGTTTTTTGTTTACAGCGTGTACATCAATCATTTTTTTCTTTTGTATTGTAAGAATCTATGTACTTTCTTTGCTTTTTTTTTTTTTTTTTTTTGTTTACAGCGTGCACATCAATTATTTTGTTCTTCTGTATTGTAAGAATCTATATATTGTCTTTGTTTTTTTTTTTTTTTTTTTTATAGCGTGCACATCAATCATTTTTTTTTCTTTTATAAGAATCTATGTACTTTTTTTATTTATTTTTTTTTATAGCATACACATCAATTATTTTTTTCTTCCATTTCGTATTGTAAGAATCTATATACCTTTTTTTTAGAATAAAAATCAATGTACTCATTGTACTTGAAAGAACATGATATACACACAAACCAAATTACTTCGGTCAAAAAGAACTACTGAAGAATAAGAATATGTGTACTTTTTTTTTATTCAGACAACTTTCTCTCTCCTCAATTTTTGGCAAATCAATTGCAACAATTTTTTTAAGAGAAATGATACGTTCACAACATTTTTACAACAAATCCTATGTGGCAAGTTGTTACTTGTTGTTATTGTTGGGTTAAAAAAGTAATCTCAGTGCTAAATTTAAGTTTGAACCAATAACAACTAACCACTTGTGATTTGTTGTGAAAATGTTGTAAAAATATTGTGAACGTAGCACCTTTTTTTTTTTTTTTTTTTTTTTTCCATTTTATTTCGGCAATGCCATTGTCGCAAACCAATTGCAACAAAATTTTTTTCCCTCCTATTTCGGCAATGTCATTGCCACAAATTCATTACCACGTTTTTTTTCCTCCTATTTCGGCAATGCCATGCCACAATTTTGTTTTTTTTTTTTTTTTTTCTTTTTTCCTTTTATTTCGGCAATGCCATTGCCACAAACCAATTGCAATAATTTTTTTTCCTCGTATTTCGGCAATGCCATTACCACAAATCAATTGCCACAATTTTTTATATATTTTTTTCCTTCTATTTCGGCAATGCCATTGCCACAATCCAATTGCAACAATTTTTTATTTCCTTTTATTTAGGCAATGCCATTCCACAAATCAATTGCCACAATTTTTTTTTTCTTCTATTTCGTCAGTGCCAATGCCACAAATCAACCACAGTTTTTTTTTTTTTTTTTAAATTCCTCCCCAAGATTTCAGCAACTTGGTTGGCACAATTCTTTTTTTTTTTTTTTTCATTTTCGGCAACTTGGTTGCCACAATTCATATTTTCTCTCTCCTCCCATTCCCTACAATTTCGGCAACTTGGTTGCCACAATTGCTTTCCCATTTGGGCACTCCTCCTAGCATGCATTTTGGGCACTTCTTGGGCACGTCACAGACAAGAGGTGGGTAGGACAAGAATTTCGGTAATCTCATTACCGAAACTCAAATTTTTTTCCCTCTCCATCACATCACTCAACTTTCTTCTCTCTTATACTTTTTCTTACAATTTTGGCAACGGTGTTACCGAAATTCAGTCTTTCTCCTCATTTTGCTAAATAACTTTAAATAGTACCTATAACAACAATAAACTTCATTTTTGCAATATTTAACCAAAAGACTCACTATTATATACGGGGTATCATGTGTCCACATATTGCCGGCTTCACTGAACACCCAACAAAAATATATAAATAAAAAAATGCAAAATGCCACAGGGTCAAGATTGTCACATGTCTCTGCTCACAACATCCACGTGCAATAGTTTAATAAATAGAAATTATTAGCTATTAGGATTCAAGTATATTTTTTTTGGGGGGGGGGGGGGTAGAGAGATTCTCTGTGTGTCCAGCAAAAAAATAAATAAAAGCTACTAAGCACGCGCGCTCACGTAGAGGCTGGTCTCGATTGATCCAGTCTGTTTTTTGATCGATCGAAAAAGTGCTCTAGTTTGTTTCAAAATGACTGGTTCATTCAATCGATCGAAAATCGTGGAGAAGCTTTTTTAAAAAGGTCAGATCTGACTTTTTCAAACACTTTTCAAATCTTTTTCAAACTTTTTCTTTCTCTCTCCGACGAGGCAAGCTAAATAGTTCAGATTTTTGTCGTTTTCCTCCGAAGTTTTTGCAAAGTTTCTCTTTCCTCAAGCCGGTAAGACTCTTTTGCCCTTCCTTTTGATTTTATTTTCATGTTTTCATGCATAAATCCATGTATTTAAGGGAGATTTTCGGACTTTGCATATTGGGATTTTCTGATTGATTCAAGCTCTATTTTGTGAAATTTATCATTGGGTTTTTGTGGGGACACATCATAAACATGATTCTTGCTTGTTAATTTGATCAATTTTGAGTTTGGTGAAAATTTGAAAATTCTAGGGTTTGTTCTTGATTAGATTTGGGGCTTTTGTTAAATTGGGTAGAATTTGATGAAATTGGCTTGTTGTATTGATGAAATTAAGCATTATAATCTATGTGCTGAGTTTTGTAATGCTCAATTCATCAATTTGTTTAAAAATTTCAACAAGTGGTTTTCAATTTTTGGGGTTTTTGATTAGAAATTCCCTGCTCAAGCCAATTTTGTCAATTTAATCTCAATTGAACTTAATTGCTTACTGCATTAGTACACACATCATGGCATTGTATTTGTTCATGCATCATATAGATTTTCATTCTTTTGTTTTTTGTGCTAACTTGCAGTCTGTCCTTGGTTTTGTTTTCTTGTGTTCTTTTGGTTTTCTCTTTGTGTCTCTGTCCTTTTCTTAGCATCATGCCTAGGAAGACTAGAGCCTGTAGGACTATTCCCTCTTCGTCTCCATCCCTTCCTTCCTTTGACCGTGAGAGGTTTCCGAGTGAGAAAAACCAAGAGCTTTTTGAGAAACTTAACCTTAAGAGAAAGATTTGGGCTGAGCATTCTGTTCTGTTAGATGAACTTGATCCTGCCATTAGGGCAAACTTTGAGCGTCGGGGCTGGTTACCCTTGTTGGATGTTTCTGATCCTCCTCCACCTTCTGCCTTGATTAGAGAGTTCTTTTTGAATATCTCTATCCGCATCTATGATTCCAACACTTTAGTAAAGAGTTGGATACGAGGCGTAGAGTACACCATTACTCCTCAGGTAGTGGCTGATGCTTTAGGGGTACCATTGGTTAGGAATCATGTCTATCCATATGACGAGTCTCCCGAGTTGAGCGACGTTTTGTCTTACATCATTGGGACTTTTGTCCAGTGGGGTTCTGATCTTAGGATCACTTCTGCTGAGCTCTCCGGGTTGCACTATCTGTTCTTTAGGATAGCGTGTCATTCCATCTGGCCCATTTCTCATGTTCACACCATTCCTCTTGAGAGGTGTGTATTTTTTGTACGCTCTGGTTACTGATACTCCTATTAGTTTTCCCCATCTCTTTCTTCGTTCTTTGAACGATGTTTATAGGACTTCATCTACTTCTCATGCTCTTATACATCCTATTTTTATTCATAGGATTTTGCTCTATCTTGATCTTAGTGACTTCCCTTCCTCTAAGCCCGTTCATGTGATAGCTCCCATAGGTGCGTGTTTTCTTAGACAGAGGGCCGCTCATCTTCAAGCTGGTTCTAAACACCCTAGGTCTGAGCCGTCTAGTAGCGCTCCTCCTCCTTCTTCTACAGGTCTTGCTGGTGAGGATGTTCCTGATCCAGTTGGTGATGATGCTGCTGCTGCTGATGTTCCTCCACGTCCTTTGACCGACTTTGATGTTCGTCGTACTCTTGAGACTGTCGTGACCGTTCAGGCGGCTCATGGTCAGATTTTGGTGGACTTACTAGATGAGATTCATGCTCTCAGAGCCGACTTAGCGCGTCTTCATTCACCCTCACCACCTCCTTTTGATGGCGACCTATGATTGCCCTTTGGCATTCCGTCACAAAAAGGGGAAGTGGAGTTTTACCTTGTAGAGGAGTTTTGTAGTTAGGGGGAGATTTTTTTTGTTACTTTTTGAGAGGAGCTTGTGGAGTTTTTAGATTGTATCTAGGTGCTTCACTATGTATATCATTTTTGGGGATATTCATGTTAGGAGGAGTAACATTGATTGATATACATGTTTTTTTTCATTGATTCTTGTTGCTTTGTGATTCACTGCTTATTGATTTATATTTATGAGTTGTTTATTCATATATGTCTTTATTTTGTGTTGTGTGAATCTTACAAGAATGTTATACCTGTTGTTTTACTCTTTTCTGTCACACATGCGTTTATGCGTTTGTTGAGTATTTTAGGAATATACAGGTTGATTCAACTAAGCTGCTGTCTACACTTGCAATTGATGGATAGTAGTTAGGGTTGAATTTGAAGTTTATGAGCATTATTTTTGTAAAGGGTTTTTTACTTGTAAAACTTTGAACTTTTAATTAGGGTTTTGTCACGGATTGCCAAAGGGGGAGTTTATTAGGTTCTAAAGGTTTAGGAATTTATGTATTTAGAACTCTAATTTGTAATATTGGCAAACCATGATCAAAACAATATGTTTAGTCTTGTTATAGTGTGCTCAAAGTTGTTTAATTATTGTAAAGTTGGAATCGAGAGACTGCAGATGCATTGGGGCATTTCGGTCTGGCTCGATCGATCGAAGAATAGATTTGATCGATCGAAAATCGACCAAATTGCGTTTTCTGCAGAATTTCCAACTCAGCCCTAACTCATTAAACGTTTAGGGTTTTATATTTTTGCCCTAGGTATATAAGGTAAAACCCTAACCACGTTTTTAGAGTTGCTCCAGTTGTATTGTTGCTCATACATTGCTGTTTTGTGTAAATCTCTTGTGAGATCTAGAGGAGCTTTCCTTTACACAAAGCTTAGGGTTTTCAAGTTAGAGATAGTATCAATATCTTGATGATCAACTTGGTTGCTACCATTTGAAGCTTAAAGAATATCAAGCGTGGGTGCTTGTAGCTGATTGAAGAATCCAAGAAAGAAGGAGTCCGTGGATTCGAAGCTTGCACGTGGTCGTGTCAGTAAGTTCTACTGGTGGGTAGCATTAGGAAGTCAAGCGGGGAGCTTGTAGTCCTTCTGTATGAACTTCGATTCTTTCGCATAGTGGATTCAGGTTTACCTTGAGGATAGCTAGGTCAAATCCTCCCCGGGTTTTTACCGTGTGGTTTCCTATGTGATCATATCATTGTGTCTTTTATTATTCCGCTGCTTTATTATTTTGATATGATTATTTGATTGCTTTAACCTAGAATTGCATAATTTGACTAAGTAACAACTTGGCTAATTAATCTAGGCTAACCAATCTGATTGTGTTTTAAGGGGTCTTAAACCGTTCAAAACACCCACAATTTATACACATTAATTTTAAGAGAATAAAATATTCAAGATTTAAAAATTGCAATTTAATCTTCTACCCCTAATGCTTAAACTTTGTGAGGGTCCTTTTTTTGGACGGTGTATAGGTCTAACTTGAAGCAAGGACCCTGGGCCTTTGAGTTGTTGTTTAAAGGGAATGGGCTTGGTTCATTGCGGCTAAATGGGCTGTTTACAAACCAAGTGGTGTACAGAACAAGAATCATACAATACGTACATACTAGCAAGCAAGAATATATATGTATTGAATAACAAGAAACAGTAAAGGAACCATGTAATAAAGAGAGCCAAATATATTGTTAAGGATCCCTAAAACACAATAAAATATTTCATTACTTTTTTTAGTTGTAAATTACAATGTGCTCACTAAGACGTGTTACAAGGTCCAAATAAGCTCAAAAAATCCAGACTTAGATGGCTATCTAAGCCTCCAAGTATGTTCTATAGTGGCTAGTTTAGGATACCGGACAATATTCCTCTTTCTTTCACTACTTTCTTTAAGTTTTTTGACAAATTTTTCTCAATGATTCTGTTTCGATTCACTCTTACTGAATGCCCCTTGAATGTTGGCTGCTGTCCCCTTTTATAGTGTCTACCACTGATTCCCTCATTTGCTCCCCTGGGTACCAAAGCCCCTATTGTTCCAGGCACTTTGATAACTGATCCTTTCCCCGTTTCTCATGGTTTTCTTCTTTTGGTGCTGTTTCCCTAAAAGCCTATTGCTGACTTTCCATTCTGAGGTGTCCTTTAGAGAGCTAACCTTCAATTTCCCTTCCTTCAAGGCTTTTAAACTTTACGTTTTCAGACTTAGCTGTTCTTTTTTTTTTTTTTTGTCATTTTTCCCAGGTAAACTGAATCCATTCCTGCCAGATTGAAGGTTTTCCCGGCTACTTCTCTTTATAGTTCTTCTTTCCGGGTTGCTCGAGGTACCAGCCCCCTTATTCATGAATTGTTACTTTCCAAGCTTTCTGGTTCCTTTCTGCATTATTGGGTGATTGAGAAGAACATATCTGTCCTTTGTTTTTTGTGTTTCTGGGTTCTCATTTTGAGCTATCTCAATCTCCTCCTAGTTGTGCTGCACGCCCTAAGGATCCCAAACCCCTGGCAGCCTCTGGGTATACTGACCCAATTCTTCCCACTGGACTCCCGTTGATTTTTTGCTCTTGACAGGTTGGGCTTTTTTCCTTTCTTCCCTTCATTTCATGGGCCTTAAGGCCTTTCCTTTTGTAGGTTCTGGGCTTTAAATCTTTTTGTAATGGACTTGGGCCTACCATCCTTTTCTCTTGTGATGAGATCAATCTTTTTATATGGGGTTCACCTACTTCGCTATTTTGGGCCTTGGTGTTATAACTTTTTAGACCTCAACATTTAGCCCCCCGAGCTTGTGGGTTGCTTGCAACCCACGCGTGAGTAAATTAGAGCTTTAATTTCTGTAGGACTTCTTTCTTCACTATTTTAATTAACCTCAAGGTTTCCCTTCTTCTTCCTTCAGGATCCTGACTTTCCCACTACTTTTGGATATCTTGGTCTTCTTAGCGTGTTGCACTTCATTCTTTTGTAACTCCCCCCCTACATGGTACGTGGCATTTGAATTTTGAAGTGAAAACTTCCTCCACCCACTTTTTGCGTTTCTCGTAACTCCCATTAATAACTGTCAATAGCTCTCTTCTTAAAAATTAATTTTTTTGGTAACTGGTGTGTTTTTCCATACATCGTCTTCTCCAACTGCTCTTTGTGCCATTATTACAGTCACTTCATATTTTCTTTTTACTTCCCAAAGTCTTTCATTCTCGAGCTTATCTCTTTCCTTCCAGTTAATCTGTTGCTCTGTTTTCCCTTTACCATGTTCTTCATTCCTTTGATTTCCCTATTTTGTAGTATACTTGCTATTCTATGGCTTCCTCTTCCTCACGAAAAAAGAGGGAGCATACTCCCAGCTCCTCTGAGGGTGAAAGTTCTTTTGGTTTCACGCAGGGCGAGTTGCAAGGGATCACAGAGCACCCAGCTTTCCTTTTACAGGACCTCTGGTACACCCCAAGCCTGTTCTTTCCTCTGGTGTCTCATGGTGAGGCCCCTTTGTCCCCTCATGCCTGGGTATTTTTTAACCAAACAGGTTTTGCCAGTTCTGCCTAAGTCCCAGATCCAAGAGAGATTTTAGATCTTCAGATTAGGCGGGGATCTCGGGAGGCGGTTCCTATTTTCTTCGACTTTGTCCCTAGGAAGATCACTAGTTGGCCCATCTAGGTGGACAGGGAACTTTCCGATGGGGAATTTGTTGGTTGTTTGGAGTGCGTCGGAATCCTGAAACAGTGGTGATTTCTAGGAACCTTGAGGGTTTCAGAGATACCAAGGGCGTTAGACACTTGGTGTGCCGTTAGTGTCCTTCTATTCATACCTTCTTCTTTTCTGTTGGTGAGCTTACGATTGCTTTGGAGGATGTGGTCAATAACCTCCTCCTTCCTATGTTTGGAGATGAGAATCCTTTTGACATCAGTTTTTCTGACGAGGATCTCAAGGTGGAAGACAAATTATTCAGTTATTTTGGCGGGCGTACTACTTCTCCTGGTGGGAAATTGGCCAGGATAGGCAAGTGGGTCCTGAATCTTTCGCGAAAGAAAGACAAAGCAGTCAGGTGGGCTAGGTTCCTAGCGCTCTGGCTCAACAAATTTTTGTTCAATGAGTTCCTCGGATATGGGGTTAAGTTTGTTTTCTTCCCCTTAGCAATTAGATTGGCTTGGGGTGCTCAGTATCCCCTAGCCCCCATGTTCTTGGGCCATGTTTACTCTCAATTGGATTTGCTTCACAGAGATGAAGTTGAAGGCGATTCTTGTTATGCTATCACCTCGTCCCTCTACTGTGCCATTCTACAGGTATTCATGTGAGACCGTTCTTTTGTTACTTTAACAAAATGTAGAAATTTGAAATTTATAAAAGATAAATTCCAGGGATCTCCTAATGTAATCAAGGGTCTATGTGATAGTTCTACTAATAGCCACTCTATCATTTTTCGTTGAGCTAGTTTGAAAGGTGGTGGCCTTAATTTGGTTAAGTTATTTGATCAGGCAGGGCTATATTTATGACAAAAAAATTCGCCGCTAAAACTTATTTTCTATTTTAAATTTTTTTCATGGCTTTGATATTAACTTGCAACCTGTTATTACATTAATAAAATCTCACATTTGAATAACACATTTATTTTAACAACACATTTATAAAAAAAAAGATCCATACATTCCACAAGTAAAAAATAAAACAAATATCCAATTCAAACTCTTTCCTTACAATAATTGTTTGCAACACATACAATAACTCAATATGTTTTATAACAATACAAAAAGTGTAGCATAATATAATTAGAACCAACGAAGGATATCTTCATGTCTTCAAGTAATACCAAAAGTAAATCCCCTAAAAGCCACCAATAAGAAATCTGCACAAATATAAAAACAATACTACATTAAAATCGTATAGTAAAAACATTAACTATATTATAAGAAACATTTCTAACAATGCATTAACAGTAGCCACACCAATGAATTAAAATTACAACTCTTAATGTATAAGTTGTAAAAAGCAAATATAGATTTTCAAGTGTAATATAATACAATTAGTTTCAAATAATGCATCAAAAAAGGTAGTCACATCATGTAGTGCAGGTTAATTACTAAAATAAAATACTAACCAATAAGTGTTTTAACTTGAAGATGAACCACCCCCATAGGTAAGAGCGTCATCAGGTATATAATGCTTACAAGTATTAAAAACAATTACATAATATCCATCGCATATAAATCAACAATATTCATTTACAATTCCAAAAAATAAGACACTTCCAATATAAATTTAAACCACCTGATAACATCATACAAGCCACTTTCACTTTCCTGGCTTTTGCCTATATATATGCATTCATCCAGCTGATACCTGATCAACTTTATGATAGTTATAGATCTGAGCCAATGTTCATCCTACCAAGTTGTGCTCTGTTGAGTTTGATGGTTGTGGTTGGTATCGCTTTTCTAATTCACACAATTCGCTTTCTCACCCGGATGGTTGTCAAGATACGAGAGTTCACCTTATACATGCAAAGACGCTAATAAGTTGGACAATTAGGATTGGACCGACTTGAATATAATATCGGAGTCTGCAATTTCTATTACTGGTTGAAATTTAATCGTCTTTCGGATTGTAAGTGACATGGCAAGTTATTTAGTGTTCAACCTGCTATCAATAACAATAACAGATTGGTATCGCAATGTATTGACTACTTTCCAAGTCCTGAAGGTCTTTTCGTTTTATTTTATTTTATTTTTTCAATCTTTTGTTCTTCTTGTTGGAATAAAAGTTCAAACAATGATCATATGTATTTGGTTGTACTTTTCAAAGATTATATGTGACACTGTAGAGTTATTAGTTCGTAAAATTTCTCATTTAACAAAGGTTGGTGATGGAGAGTGCAAGGGATTCAATCACTTTAGATTGGACCTGTAAGAGTAAGAGTATTTAAATTAACCTCAAAGCCATTTTTGCCAAATTTTGTCTAAAAAGCTATTTTAACTAACTTATTTGTAGATACTTCTATATCAGACTCAATATTTATTTATCTATTTTATTAAGATATTATTTTTCTTTCTCCTCACACTCCATCCTTAATTCTCCTAAACCAGCCATTATCACACTCCTCCACACTAAAATCACCATCGCCTACCCCAGTCACCATGACACTCCTTTGTACTAAAAAAAAACAATCGTTGCCGCTCAACAAACACACACAGAAAGATTGTTATTGGACTAGAAATATTGGTTTTTTTTTTTTTTTTTTTTTGATGGGAAGACTATGCTTTCGTTTATTGATTACCAAAATGGTGGATTACATCCTGAGCACACGGGTGCTCAATTTGGCTAGGAGTTTCCTCCAACCACACCACAAAATCCCCAACATGTCTTGCAAATTGGGCTAGAATATGGGCCGGCTTATTGCCTTGCCTTTTTACATGATTGAAAGAAATACAATGAAAATTTTGGGCTAACCGTAGAATGCTGGTAACAATAGTTTCAATGCAGGTGGGGGCGCCTAAAAGCATCTGGTATAGACCCAAAGAGTCAGTTTCACATACAACCTCCCTAAATCTCATCTCCCACACAAAGTTGACTGCAGCCTCCATTGATTTTGCTTCAACTTCCAAAGTGGCCAAAGGTACTAGAATCCTCTTACTCATTGCTGCCAACACGTTACCTTCCCAGTCGTGTACAACCATCCCCATTCCTGTGGCATTTAGCTCCTTTAGCACAGCAGCATCCACGTTCAGCTTGTAGAGAGGGTGATCAGGAGGGTGCCACTTTACTGCCTCCGTTGGTCTGGGAGATGGTACTTCCTCTGTTGTAGCACGGTATTCCTGCATTACAGCTAAAGCCCGTTGGACAATGGCTTTCCCCGAGCTATGGGATCCTCCATTCCGGATAGAATTTATGTTTTTCCATATCTCCCAACACAGTGTCATAGTACTCTCCAAGAGCCCTGAATTCGCTGCTTTGCTTTTTACAATTTGCCACACCACATCCATAAAGCTCCACCAAGGTTCAATGTGAAAAGGGAAAACCAATTTGCTATTTCCCTATATGTCTTTGGCTTTCTCACAAAACCAGAACATATGACAATTAGTTTTGGATTCCTTTCCACACTCATTGCAAAGATCATCTTTTGTTATCATTCGTCTCTTCAGGTTCACTTTGTTGGGAAGGATATCTCTACAAGCACTCTAGGCAAAGTTTCTGATCTTATTTGGAGTTTTCATACTCCAAACCCATCTCCATATTTGCCTCACCTCAGTGTTATCTAAGCTCTTTCCTTCCCTGCCCTGTCTATTATCATCCATTATTAAGTATGCACTTTGCACCATAAATTTTCCCTTCGCTGTGCAGGCCCAAACTAGCTTATCTAGAGGAAGATTTGTGTTGAGAGGGATGCCTAGCACCATATCTACCTCATGGGACCAGAAAATTTGTCTCACCAAAGGAACATTCCTCTCCTTTCTCTCATGATCAATGAGTTCACAAACTTTGGCATTAGCCTCCAGTGAGTTTTTTGGAGAGGCTACCTTATATAAAGATGGTGAAGGCAACCACTTGTCAGACCATCTCTTGATGTTGTGCCCATCTCCTACTCTCCAACGCATCCCCTTATTTACTGCTTCCTGTGCTGACATTATGCTTCTCCATATGAAAGAGGGATTGGGACCGAGCTTTGCTTGGCTGAAGCTACTATCCGGGAAATACTTAGCTTTAAACACCCTAGCAAACAGAGAATGTGGATTTGTCTGGAGTCTCCACCCTTGCTTAGCTAGTAGCGCTTTGTTAAAACCCTTCAAATCCCGGAACCCCATTCCCCCTTTCTCTTTTGGCTGACATAACTTTTCCCAGCTCATCCATGCAACCCTTTTCTCCTCCTTCTTCTGCCCCCACCAGAACTGACAGCCATGCTAGTTAACTCATCACAAATTGCATTAGGGAGCTTGAAGCAGCTCATTGTGTGGGTAAGGACAGCTTGTGCCACTGCCTCGATAAGAGCTTCTTTTCTCGCCGTCGAGAACAGCTTCTCTTTCCAGCCAGCCAGCTTCTTGGCCACCTTCGCTTTTAATTGTGCAAAAGTGTTTGTCTTAGATCTACCAATTAAGGAAGGCAGACCTAGAAAAGTTTCATGTTGTCTGATAACTTGGGCACCTAACATATTTTTAATTGTTTCCTGGTTCTCCATGGGAGTGTTTCGGTTGAAATATAGGGCTGTTTTTTCCTTATTCAACTGCTGACCCGAAGAATCTTTATACACCTTCAATATCCTTAGAATCTCAGTACTTTCCACCACCGTTGCTCTGCCAAAAATTAGACTATCGTCTGCTAAAAAAAGATGTGAAACTTTTGGTCCCCTCCTACATGCTGAAACCCCCCGCAGTTTTTTATTTTGCACAGCTTGGTGGAGCATTGCAGACAAACCTTCTGCACACAGTAGAAAGAGGTAGGGTGAGAGTGGATCCCCCTACCTTAAGCCCCTTGAAGGTATAATTTGCCCCGTTAGTGCCCCATTAATGCGGACTGCATAGGTTACAGTGTTGATGCATCTCATAATCAGGTTAATCCAACTTTCTACAAAACCCATTTTCCACATGATCTGTTCCAAACAACGCCATTCCACCATGTCATAGGCCTTGCTCATGTTGAGCTACAAGGCCATTTCCCCTTCCTTGCCACTCCTTTTTTGACTGATAAATAGTCTCCGAAGCGACCAGCACATTGTCTGTGATGAGTCGTTCTGCAAAAAAAGTGCTCTGATTCTTGTAGACCAGAGTTGGCAGCAACTGTTTCAGCCTATTTGCAATAGTTTTGGAAGCAATTTTATAAGCTACATTACACAGACTTATTGGGCGGTATTCAGTCACTAGTTTAGGATCTTTCACTTTTGGAATTAAAACAATATGGGTTTCATTGAAATTCAGGGGGGTAATACCGAAATTCAAAAAATCCAATACAGTTTTAGAGACAACAGCACTTACAGTGGGCTAGAATTTCTGGTAGAAAAGGGGAGGCGTCCCATCTGGGTTGGGAGCGATGGTTGGAAACATCTGCTTCAAGGCTCTCCCAACTTCCTCTACTCGAAATTCCCGTGTCAATAGAAAATTTGACTGGTTTGGGACTTTTTTGTGGATAGGACTGATAAGCTCCTCGTCTACCTCTAGATTTGAGGTTGAGAAAACTAGAAATGATGTATGGGATTTGGCTGGACTAGAATAGACTTTCATATTGTACGTTATTGGATCCTCTACATATTTTTCTATTTTGTATGACGTTTGCAGTCAAATTCCCTCATAAATATTGAGATTATCAAATTTAAATATGGTAATGATTTTGATCCTAAGCTCTAATTCAAATTTTAGGCTAATTCACCAATTTATAGACCAATTGTGTACATGATTAGCCAATTACCAATAGTAGGCATAGACAAACAACAAAATCAGCACAATCACAGCAAATTAAATACACAATACCAATTCCAGCATGGTTCAAACTCAGCCTCGATCAAGACGATGTTCACTGGGAAGTGGGAAGCTCCAGTTTCCTCTAGGAAGGACTTACGTCTCTAAATGTAAAATAAAAAATATCTTTTGTTTTTAAAAAATAGAGAAGGCTTCTATGAAATTGACTTACTAATCTATTCCTAGAAAATAGATTACACATGGTATAAGAGTAATATGAGGAAACAATTATGCACTTATTATTTATATAAACTTATCTATTTTTAGGAAATATATCTTGAATACATTTTGATTTAATGAGCTACACACATGACATAAAAATATTATGAAGCATAAAAATGATGCACTAATCATTTAATATAAAGATATCCTGTCCTAAATCTTGGGGAGGTTTAGGTATCAGAAAATTTGGCCTTTTGAATCAAGCTATGCTGGCTAAACAATATTGGAGAGTATGCCATAATCCTAATTCCTTAATTGCGAGAACTTTTAAGGCAAAGTACTTTCCTAGGGGATCCATCCATACATGCTCTCCTAAACCTCATCAATCTTGGGTTTGGAGGAACATCATTAAAGCTAATAATCCTAAGCTTAAGGCAGGAAGATGGCGGGTGAATAAGGGTTTAGACATTCCTTTAAGGGATAAGGAGTGGTTTAGGTGTAAATCTAATCTGTTGAACGATCCCTTCATAACTGATGGTTCTGTAGCTGACCTAATTAATCAAGAGAATCACTCATGGAATGCAGATTTAGTGCGAACCTTTTACCCCTTTCCTAGCTGTGAGGAAATTATGAAAATTCCCTTGCCAAAATTTAATACTGGAGGTGACAAATTATTGTGGAAGCACTCAAAGAGTGGGGACTATGAGGTCAAATCAGCATATAGGCTTCTCCATAAGGAATGCTTGGTTTCTTCTACTGATAGTCATAGGGTGAATCTGGTTGGAAGTAAAATTTGGGCTTTGATTTGGAAGATAAAGCTTCCACAGAAAATTTGTACCTTTATTTGGAAATTATTACATGATTGTCTTCCAACTTTGCAGCTTTTAAAAAGCAGGGGTATATCTGTTGATGGGTTATGTCCAATGTGCAACCATGAGAAGGAATCAGCTTCTCATTTGTTTTTAGTATGCCCTTTTGCCAGAACTTGTTGGCATGGTTCATCTTTGGCTGTTCATACCTCTGATTTTAGTGACATATCTGTTCAGCAATGGTTAATCAATCTAATTAATGCTCTTAACTGGAATGAAAAAGGATCTTTTGTTTATATGCAGTCCATCTTTACCACTTTGTGGACCATTTGGCTTTATAGGAACAAGGTGGTACATGAAGGTAAACAGCCCAACCCCATGGAAGTAATCCTAATAGCCCAAAATTTGTCTTGCAGGTACAAGGAGGTCTTCTCCAACCAATCTAGTCCCTTTATTAGAAGAAACAGGCCAAGCAATGAACCCAACAATGTCACTGGACAATGGCAACTCCTAATCAAAATTGCAGGGAATAGAAACTTGAGACTCAATAGGAGTGCTTGGGCTTTTGAAGCTAAAGATCAGCAAGGAGTTATTAGATTCTATGGTGTTCATAGCAGCAACGCTAGTACAATTAAAGGAGCTGTGCAGGAGGCTCTAATAGAAGCTGTCTTTACAGTCAGGAACCATGGTTTTCAACGGATCCTTATTTTGACCAATAGTAAGGACCTAATTTAGCTTGTTCGTAAGTCTAAGAAAACAGTTTGGAATGAGAGGTCTCTCATTGCTGACTTGGATGTTTTGTACATGGAGGGTATGGTTTGTAAGCTGTTAGAGGTTCCTAGGATTGTACTTGATTTTGTGTATAATGATGCAGCTATGGCAGTTAGAATGCCAATACATAACAGTTGGGCTGATTCAACTTCTTTTGTAAACTGATATCCTTGTATCTTCCTTTTCTGGTATCAAAAAAAAAAAATGTTGTAAAATTTTTTTAAAATATAGGGAGTTCCTTAGTGAAATTATATATATATATATATATATAGAGAGAGAGAGAGAGAGAGAGAGAGAGCCAAGCAATGAACCCAACAATGTCACTGGACAGTGGCAGCTCCTAATTAAAATTGTAAGGACTAGAAACCCAAGACTCAATAGGAGTGCTTGGGCTTTTGAAGCTAAAAATCAGCAAGGAGTTATCAGATTCTATGGTGTTCATAGCAGCAATGCTAGTACAATTAAAGGAGCTGTGCAGGAGGCTCTGATGGAAGTTGTCTTTACAGTCAGGAACCATGGTTTTCAACGGATCCTTATTTTGACCAACAGTAAGGACCTAATTCAGCTTGTTCGTAAGTCTAAGAAACCAGCTTGGAATGAGAGGTCTCTCATTGCTAACCTGGATGTTTTGTACATGGAGGGTATGGTTTGTAAGCTATTAGAGGTTCCTAGGATTGTACTTGATTTTGTGTATAATGATGCAGCTATGGCAGTTAGAATGCCAATACATAACAGTTAGGCTGATTCAACTTCTTTTGTAAACTGATATCCTTGTATCTTCCTTTTGTGGTATCCAAAAAAAAAAAAAAAGAAAGAAACAGTTGTTACATGCTTTGTCTATTAAGAGAGTAACAACTATACTTTTTTTTTCCTGGACCAAAAGATATATAAAGGTACTTCATGTTTGTGCATTTGCTCCTGAGATTGGCTTTTTTGATATAATCAGAAGGCACTGTACATGAACTTCTTATAGCAATTTACTCTTCTCCTAAATGATGATGTGGGACATATTTTTGCTGAGATAAAGGTTCTTATATGTTCCTTTCATACTTGGGATATTGACTGTGAGGTTGACTCAGTTTGCAATTCATCAAAAATAATGTTGCAGCTTTAGACCAATTTCCTCTGTTATATTTCAAATCAATATTGTGGGGCTCAAAAACTCAAACTGACAAAAAGTTCTTGATCAACACAATTAATTTCTAAGAAAAGGTTAAAAAAAATCCATAATGGGAAGATTAGACAAGTAATTGAAAGACAAAGATGGTTGAATAAGACACTTTGATTGACAAAATCTACTTCCCAAGTACAATGTATGAAATAAAAGTGAATATAGATTCTTGCTCTCTCTTGCTCTTCTTTCTCAATTTTTCTGGATCCCCTCCTTTGTGGGCTAACTCCTTTTATCACCCCCCCCCCTCCTCTCCTTCCTTCTTTCCAGCTATACATTACTTGGCTGAATGACAGAACAATGCTTGTCCCATTAGACACCTCTCCTACTATTCCTTAATCATGAAAATTGACTTTTAGGGTGTCTTTACTATTTAAGTTTGTCATTTATCAATTAATGAGGCTGACATTAGGTAAGAACACCTAATTAATGTGAATATGACTGTTACTTTGGGTTTTGTATCACCTTCTTTGTGTTTTTCAAGAAAAAGAGGTCGAGATTGCTCCCTCGGTGAATTCGTTAGATCTCTTCTCGGTAGGATGTTCCTCGGATTACCTCAATAGCCGGTCCAAATCATCCTACTACTTCATGGGTTTGGGCTTTTCAATGTTAAGGCTTGGGCTGATATCTTATTTTGGGAGTGTCTCTACGGCATTCCTTCTTTGGTCCAAAATCCACAAGGTGGTTATATTCCTCTCCCCACAAATATATTTTTATAATAGGTTGACAAAAAATTTTCAATTTGTTGCTGAAGAAGTGGTGAAATTCTTTGTATATTTAAAGAATGTGTTTATTCACAATCTCTGTTGCATTAACATTTTTATTTGAGACTCTGAAGACAAACCCAAAAAGGAGGAGTAAAATAATCAGACAAGGTACATCGTTCCTAATCTTCTTGGAGTGAAGAAGTCTATGGAGTAAGATCCATCGACTTTGATTTTTTGTGTGTTCTTTTATTTTGGAATAAATAGATTTGTATGGTAGTGAATTTGTGTTTCTTTTATTTTCGTATAAAAATGTTTTTGATGAAGATCGATGAATTTGTGTTTCTTTTATTTTCGTATAACATAGATCTATATAGTAGCAGAAGATTGATTAAAATATATGATCTTTAGATAACTACAATTCGCCATGCAATCTTCATGACTAGCCTAGCTACTAGGATGCCCAAAATGCAATATAAGTTAAGTGTCATAGTTGTTATACAAATATTAACAACAACAACAACGCTATTATCTATCTATCTATATATATATATATATATAACTGAATCTTTTGAAACTCACACAATTTTCCACGTTAACACAATATTAAAAAAAAAATGTAATTAAACTTTTCTAAAACCCGATTCTGCATTTCCCATTCACAAAGACTTTGCCTTTACCTTACTCGATATTGTGCCTTCTCTTCCCTACCTTCCATCTACCAGCTCCTTCTCGATCAAACCCACAGCAAGCCAATAGAAAAGCATCACATCTGAAAACCCACCATACCCACCAACAGACATCTTCTTCCTCATAATCGATCTCCTTCCTCAAACCACCCATTTGCCACAAACCACCCACATCCAACCTCTACAACCCAGAAACACACTTTTAACAAATCGGCAAGCATGGGGCTTGTGAGAAACGGCCAAATGGGAACGTAGTCTTTTACTCTTTGTTCTATTTTAGGGTTAGGGAAAGTAGATAGGTGGTGATAGTTTCACTTTCAAGGATGGGATCAGATCCTCTTTAGTTGGTGACTGAAGCAAATTGTAATCTCAAAACTGTAAAAAAAAAATATCTATATATATATATATATATATTCTTGCCTTGGGACTTGGATAGTGGACTTCAAATCTTGCATATTGGAACGGTGGGATGAAGGGTAAAGTAGGAAAAAAAATAAAATAGCAAACTAGACCAAAGAATTGAGAGAGGAGAGAGAAAGAGAGTCAAAAACTCATCTATGAGAATGTGATGTGGTTGGCGCCAGCATGTTGCCTATTTGCCAAGATGCAAATCTATTGGAGATTCATCTGCAAAGCAGTGATGTAATTTATTGAGGATGAAAAAGACTTTCCCACCGTAAACTCCAAAGTTAGTCATAGAGGTTTTCCAACAAGGATGGAGTAAAAATTAGAATTTTTTTTCTTCTTTTCTTTCACAGTTTATTACTATTATTTTTTTTGATAGCCACTAATACGATTGTAATCCTATTTATGAATGTAAATACTTTTTTATTAAATCAAATTAATAATTTCTATAATTGCTTATAAACAACCGAACAGTTGTGACTTTTCATTCTTTAATAGAAACCTTTTAGGTCAATAGGTACATTTTCAATCAATAGGTACATTGTCATTCAATAGACACTTTTTTATTCAATAAGTACTTTTTCAGTCAATAGACACATTTTCATTCAATATGCACATTTTCGGCCAATAGAAACTTTGTGTTATTTCTTTCAATATCTTTTTTTTTTTTTTTAATTTATGCATTTTTTTCTTACTACAATTTTTTTTCCTAAAACTCATTTCAAACTCATTTAGTAGTTATTTCCGTACATCACACGGGTTAGCGACTAATCTACTACTATATATAATAACAGAAGCTTTTAGGAGGTGCTGACGCGTTAGCAAAAAAAACCCCCCTTTAAAAGCTGACATGTATACAACTTTAAGTTAAAAGACTCGCACGGTGCACCGTTTTGGGGAGTCTTATAAAAAGTTAAAAACACAACCCGCTTAAAAAAAAAAATTAATTTTAAAAAAAAACTTTAAAACCCAAAACAGACATACGCTGCAAAGAGAAAATGAGAACCGAGAAAGAGAACGATGGAGAAAGAACTTCGGTCTGTCATAGATGGTGGAGAGAGAAAAATCTGAGAAGAAAGACAGGCTTTGCCACCATCAGACCACCGTGCCCTCCACTAGTATGGTCTCTGTTTTTTTGTACCGAAGGTCAGCGTACTCCCTTCCTCTTCAAATACTATTTCAAGAATAAAATAATAACAAATACAATAATAACAATAATAATAATCCAACAAAAATATTGACACAATTTTTTACTTTTTCCTTCTTTTTATTATAATTCAATGTTTCCGTGGGTAATAGTGAAGATAGAGACTATATGTTGGAACCTAATGCATTCACAACTGCAGCTCAACTCAATGGCAGACTCAAATGCTATTTTTTCCTTTTTTTATTACAAAGTTGGCTTTTGTATTTATTTATTATTAAATACATATAAACTTAAGTTATCGATTATTAATCTATGAGCTAGTACCCACAAAATTGTTAGCATCAGTTGTTTTCACCATTACTTGGTCAATCTCTAGAAATGATCCTCTCTCTACTTAGGCTGATTGTGTCTTTTTTTTTTTTTCTTTATTATAGTTAAGTACTTGCTTAACGCGGTCCCCTTACAATTAATCAAATTCTTTAATTCAATTGGGATTTAAAGATTAGAAATACACCAAATGTAATGTATCCTCAAATCTCAAAGTTTGAATAATTCGTGTATTGACTATTTGCTTAACTAGCAAGCAAGTAAAAATCATTGAATATATAAAGCAATCCATGGTTAGAGATTTATTCATTCCCTATAACAACAAAGAAAATGGGTTACGACGTTGTTCCAACTGCACCACCCAGTGCTAACACGTCATCCTATGAATCTGAACTATTGATGTTCAACGAAAAGAAAAAGAAAAGATGTAGGTTTTTCTCCAAGAAGCGGTTCTGGATTTGTTGCTCAAACGTGGAGTTTGTCAAAGGGGCTCATCAAGAGAAAGAGAGGGCGAAAGAGAAGGAAGTTGGTTTTAAGCATAAGAAGAAGAATGTATTGATGTGCTGCTCAAACATGGAGCTTGAGACCGAGGAGGAGAAAGAACAAGTCCTTTCGTATTTGGAGAATAATACAAAGAAATCTTGTGTGATGATGTGTTGTAGCAATTTTGAGATGGTGGGCTCAAAGAGTACTGATCTTGGTCATCAAACTCCCAAATAAAGGTGACGAGGATGGTGTTTTGACTTTTGAGAGTGTCACCATTTTCTCAAACAAAAATTGGATTGATTTTTGTATTTAGTGAAGCAGTGGTACTTTCAATTGCACACTTTTAAGTAGTTTACATTAGAGGAGTATATGTGTTGCGTGTATTAGGTTTTGTAATAAAGTTATGAATAATCGGGAACATGGGATTTTAGTATTCTTGTATAGTAAGATTATATTTTGGTGTATTGGTTTACTTTTAGCAAAATTTTATGTTGGGAGATACATAGGTTTTGTTGTAATGAATTAGATTGTGTGTGTATATGCTTCTCAAAAAATAAAAATTAAAAAAAAATAAAAATTTATGTGTATATATACAACCTACTTTATCAAATACAAACAGTGTTTATTTGACCATTCTTAATAGTTCCAGTTGTTATATTTATGTTAAGTCTGGTTGCTCAGGCTGTTATTTGGTACTTGTGATCTGCGGCCCAAATTGTGGCCCAACCAAAAATAAATAAAAATGAATTGAAGTCCAAAGTTATTTTTGCCTAGAATCAAGCGTGCATATTCAAACCTAGATAACGTGGCTCAAATGTCAAATCAATCCAAATCATAGGCTACTAATCATAAATCAATAAATCACATGTTAATTATAAATCAATAAACCATAACTAATATCATAAATCAATATATCGTAGCTAAGATTATAAATCACCTAGCTAAGATAACCAATTAATCATAAATCAATAAATCATAACTAAAATCACCTACTAAATATAAAAATAAAATAAATCCAACAAGTCCAAGAAATTAAAAAGCTACAAAATAAATCCCACAAGTGATAAGTTTAGAATAATTACAAATCAACAAATTAATCCAAGAAGTC
This sequence comes from Quercus suber, assembly GCF_002906115.3. Taxonomy (NCBI): domain Eukaryota; kingdom Viridiplantae; phylum Streptophyta; class Magnoliopsida; order Fagales; family Fagaceae; genus Quercus; species Quercus suber. The sequence continues at coordinate 1,263,767 of NW_027069518.1, forward strand.
TAAGATATTAAAAAGGCTACTAAATTAATACAAAAAGTCTAATCCTTCACAGCTGTGACACAACTCCCATCCTCTTCATTAGGCTTCCCATCATCAAGAATTGATTGAAGTGTACAACTCCAAGCATAGTTGAAGAACCTACAACAACAATGAATTAAAAATGGAATAAAGTTCATCAAATTATAACTAGCAAATATTAAAAAAATAATAATAATAATTTGATTTTATAAATACAAATTAGTCAATTGCTAACCGTTGATTTCACTCTATAATCAATCGTGAGCACACATCATTGCCTCTATAGTCTTGGGATGAAGCCGGTTACGGTGTGGACTTAACAGTCTCCCACTAGTGCTAAATCTCTTGCAATCCTTTGTAAAGTAAGATACTTGAGACCATTACTTTTCAACCATGCCAAAATATCAAAGTCTTGACTCTTCTTCAATACCCCTCTCATCAATGAAATAATCAAATTCCATTCTAGCACTCCCATGTTTCTTTGAACTACTTGAATTATTGTTCACAAACAAATCAAAAGATGACATTGCCACACTCGACCTAAATTTCATTTATGCCACTTGATTTGAAGTACTTGCATGCATATGATAACTTCCTTCATTATCTACAGGGGACTCATCTACATCTCCATACTCATCAAGCAAATCATAACAAAGATTCTTAATTTTTTCAATCTCCAAATCAGAATTATCACCATAAATGTTAGGATAATAAAACTCCAATAACTTCATCTTATATCTTGGATTCAATATAGTAGCAACAACCATAACAACATTAATATTAGCCCCATAAGAATTAAATTTAGCAAACATGCTTTCTGTCATCGTACTTATCATCTCATTTAAAGACAAACTCCATTCATTTATTGCAATTTTCAACTCACACACCAAAGTAAAATACATATTAGTTGGGGGATACTTACAACCAAAGAAAAACTCTATCACACTATGAAACAACTTTAACCTCCCACAAATATCTTTGGTTATCTCCCAATCATGGTCATGTGGCAAACAAATATAAGATGTTTCACGTTTAGCCAAACGAGAGAAAACATCTTTATAAATCAATGTAGTAAAAAGCATTAATTAAGTTGAATTCCAACATGTCTTACAATCTAGGACCATCTCTCTGGTGCATTGAACACGCAATTAGTGTGCATTTTTATCAAATTTCTGCCTCCTTTTTAGTGATCCAGTTCAATAAATCACACTATCACGAATCATTTCAATACCATTACCAATAAGAGACAACCCATCTTAAACAATTAAATTCAAAATATGTACAGCACACCTCATATGCAACATAAAGCCACCCATCATAAGAGGACTAGTATCAAGCTTATTCAAAAGAAGTCTTATCATGGCATCATTAATACTACAATTATCAACAGTTATTGTGGACAACTTTCTATCAACGTTCCACTCTAAAAACAAATCAACAAGAACTTTAGTAAGGACATCTTTCGTGTGTGGAGAAGGAACATAAACAAACCTAGAAAAATAATACGAATAATTATAACATAACTCAATAAAAATTCAATTTAACATAAAGTCTAAACATTCAATTTAACATAAATCAACAAACATACTATTTAACATAAAGTCTAAGTTTAATCAATAAACTCAATTCATAAATAAATAATAGATTTAACATTCATAGATTAAAAAATTACCTTAAAACCCAGTTTTGCAACGTCCAAGTTTGACCAATAAACTGAGCGGTAATGACCATAAACCTTCTCTTTTTATTACTCGAAGTCCACATATTAGTTGTAATTGTCATCCTACTTCCATTATTGTCTGTCATCTTCAAAGCTTTCTTCCTCTCATTATCATAAATTTTAAGAATGTCACTCTTCAAAGTGTTTCTTAAGATAAGCTTAAACAAATGTTAAAGAGACTTCACAAATTCTCTAAATCCAATGTGGTCAACTATTAAAAGTGGGTATTCATATAGGATGACCATACGGGCAAGATTATTCCTCACTATGTTTTGATCAAATTGGTAAGCATTTAAACCCATCATTCCATCCACTTTATTTTGTTTTTTAATTAACATTTGTTGTCGCATATCCCTTCTATCTTTAAACTTTAACCGTGGACATCTTACTAAATGATTACGCAAATGAGTTGTACCTTGGCTAGAGTCACCCAAGTAAAACTTGCTACAATGATGGCATTGGGCTTTAAATTTCCCATGAACTTTCTTCCATGTAAAATGCTCCCAAATATCTGAGTTAGTCTTTCTTTTTCTACTTGTATCCTTATCCTCACTTGTACCCTCTTGCTCTCCCTCTTCACCTATCCCTTGACTCCCTTCTTGTTCCTCTACCTCTAAGTCCTCTCCCACTAAGTCCACCACTGGAGATTTCAAACTCCTAATTGGTTCAAAAGTTTGGGAGTTAAAAATTTTATCAATCAAAACAAACATTCACAAATTCATTATTACACATACTCATTGATTAATGGGCACAAATTCAAAATTACATAGATTCACAAATTCTATCAACCCAATGATAATTAAACATGATTAACTACAAATTCAAACACTCACTCGTTGTTTAATGGGCATAAAGGTGATGGTGATGGTGATCCTAAGGGTGAGCTGCCAGAAGGCGACAATGGCGAGGGTGATTGTGAAAATGGTGAAGGAGACCGTATAGCTGGCAAGGGACAACATCCAGTTCTAGAGGGAGAACCAGATTTGTTTATGTCCCATCTCCGTTTTAAGCATTGCATTCACAACAAACACAAAAAACAATAAACAATTTCTTCCATTAAACAAACTATGCAGATGTGAAGGGAAAGAACAAGGGATCAGAACACAATATAAGTGAAATGGTTGGATTTCAAAATGATGAAAATCCTTAACAAAGAAAAATTATCCATATTACAAAAACAAAGTTCAAAAAGTTCACTGATTAAGTCTTTTTCGCTTTTTTGAACCAAGATTTGCCAACTAACTCACTTACATATTTTACAATTTTATTTACTAATAATTCATAATACATATTGACAATATATAAGAAAATAATTAAATGCACAGGTTGGATTATTAATAATTAGGGAGCCTTACAATCATTTTCACAAGAAAATTTCAAGCTCTCACTTTGTAATAGAGAGCCTTACAATTACGTAAAACACCAAAATTTGAAGCTCTCACCTTGTAATTGACATTGTCATATCTGCATTTGGCAATAATGTACAAACCTATCTAAAGGAAAATTATTGTGTACTTAGTAAACTAGAACAATGCAATGATCATTTCATAAACTTAAATCGTTGCTAGTCTATTGAGCCATCATTAAAATTATTTAATGCTTGATAACATTTTATTTTATTTTATTTTTTAAATAAGGTAACAAAATGCTATAATAATTCAAATATCATCCTCTCACACATGATTGTCAATGGAATAAAGGCAAATTGAAGCCATAGTTTTGAGTTTTCTTAAGAAGAGAAAACAAAAGAAAAACAAAAAAATAAATAAAACATTTTATGAAATACTTAAGGAAAAAAAAATGAAGAGAAGTAGAGAATAGAGACCTTGGACCGGTGGTGAATACTTGCTTAGGCCAACAATGCTGAGTGCTTGGACCGATGGTGAGAGGCAGAGATGGAGGCCATGGCCCGTGTGACTATGTGAGGAGTGAGATTAAGAGTGAGTGAGGCCGTGTGTTGTGTAAGAATGGCTGTGACTGAGTGTGTAGCATGTGCTTCTATGAGGCAGTGAGGGTGAGGAGACGTGAGCTGAAATGGGGGAGTCAGGGTGAGGAGGCGTGAGCTGAAAAATGAGGGAGTTAGGATTCTAATCATATGCTAGTTTTTCAAGTCTTTTTATCTTAGTTTCTTACTTTCAAGGTATGTTTGATCTTGTAGCATCCATATCTTGTAGAACTACATACACAATAAAAAATAAAAAAATAAAAATAAAAAATAAAAAATAAAAACTAATAAGCCTCATATTTCTATCGGTCAAAGGAAAGCTTATATAATGCAAAATGATGATGAAAGAACAATTGTAGTCTCATTCATTGATTCTCATTAAACTTAAGGACAAAATTTTTCTCTAAACTAGTTTGAAAAGAAATCCTTTAAACTTTTCTTATATCTTTTTTATTAAATGTGAATTTTGAAAAATTCACTATTAGATTGTATTTTCTTATTATATCCTTGATACTTACAAAATTTCAAGAAAATAAAAAATCAATAACTATGTCATTAATCAAATGTTAAACTTTCAAGTTTTTGTAGTCTTATGCATAAAACGTACATTAGTGATACGAACAATAATTCACATCCAATTTGAACAAAATTCGACATGCATATTAGGAGCATAAAGAACATGCAATCCAACAGTCAAATTTTCAAAATATATAATCATGTATATATGTCATTACAATTAGAAAAAATATACAAAATTCAAGCTCAAATTCAAGCTCAAATGGTAATTAAGTAAATGTTGAGTTTATTAGTAAAAGAAAGATTTGTTTGCATTTGGAAATGGGAGGGTTGAAGTTGAACTGCTTTTCCGGTCACCGGAATACGCGTGCAAGAAATTCAATGAATTAGGACAGAGTCGCTGGGAAGCTAGTCAAAACGAAACACATTCGTATAAAACATTAAACAATTTTGTAGTATCTGATTGATTCTTTATTGCCATGATAGGATCATAGGAGTGAAAAAAAGTATGATAAATATTTTGAGGACATATGACTGGTGGTGCTTTATATGCCCTTTATAAAGATTGGTTGTGTGACTTCTCAATTTAAGGTTTTGGATTTTTTTCAGAAAATGTTTGATGAAAAGAGTTCAAATCCCATGACTATTTGAACAGCCCTTTAGTAGTTAGTACCTTGCTCCCATCAAAAAATAAAAATAAAAAAATAAAGTAGTTAGTACCTTGCCAAAACCATATAAGAAAACACAAAAATATCTTATCTAGGGAAAATATATCTAATTTAAGGATATAACAATTATGAATCACACATAATAAAAGTACCTATCATTTAAATAAGCTCCGCTATGCAAAGCATCTTGAGTTCAAGTCACCCTCTCTAATTAGCTATGTGTTGGTGTTTCTTATACTTTATCAAAATGAAGTTTTAACTTAAGAGTGTTTATGAGCTATTCTATGGTTATTATCCCTCCTAACTATTTTTTATTTACCATAAAAAAATTTAAAATCATTTGAATAAGTAAAAAGAAAAAATCATATTGGGGTTCGGAGTTTCGATCCAAAAACTCCACGAAGATGACCTGCTCAATAAGCCGAACTAAATGTCTTGCAAAATCAAATTGGGCTAAATGACCAATAATTCTTTGAGCTTAAAACAACCTGGTGCATCCAGGCTGTAAGGCCCACAACCCTTTTAGATGCTTGGGCTTGATAACTCTTGATAGAATACCATGCGGGTTTTAGATTCACAAGTAGAGAAAGTTCAAACCCATGGTCCTTTCTAAGTCCAAACAAGATAGTCCTATGCTTTTTCAAGTTCAACGGGCTATAATGAGTGAACAACAAAACAAAATCCAGCCCTTTTTATTTAAAACAAAAATGTCTAGCTCAAGATCTTCTTTCTAAATGAGAGCCAAGACTCAAGACAACAACGCACTTTGGTCAAGTATGCGGCTCATGAATCAAGGCACGTAGACAAGCCCAAGTACTAGTAAGAGTATCAAACTCCTAACCAGGAAGCTTTCATTCCAAAATTTGTGAGAAGAATTAATGGTATATTTCATTTAACTGTACAAAATTTCTTTTGTAAATATGTTAACTTGTTTTTTTATATTTGGAAGAATGGTTAACTTTTTGTATAGTTTACTGTCACTATTATATATATAAATCTAATGCTCTTGGATCTAAATGGTTCTGCATACTTATTTTTTAATAAATTTAGGTCCAATGCTATTTAGATTTTGGATTTTTGTGATGCTTTAAGTAATGCTTTAGTTAGTTCTTCTACGGATGCAAATACTTATAATAATAATAATAAAAAGGAATATAAGCACATCAAAACCAAATCTTGAGTCTTTTTTTTGGGACTGAATGATATTAAAAAAAATTTAAAAAAAAACCATATAGAAAATGCTCAAAAGATAATGGAGCTTTTATTTTTGTAGTAAATAAATATTAAGAATATTTTGATCATAAACATTTATTTATTTTTTAATTAGTATAATATAATTTAAAATTAGGGGAAACTAAATTGTGCACAACCAAACCAAATGAGCATAATTGTTTTGCTTATAGAGTTTAAATTGAAGCAAGCAAAAGATATTTTGTTTGAGTCAATGAAAAACCTTTTTTAAAGATTTTTTCTTTCTCGAGGTTTTTAGTATTTGGTAGTATCATAAAATATAAGTTAAAGGAAAATTAAAATTTAGTAAACAAAAACCCTAATAAAAATTTAGTTTTTTTTTTCAAGAGTTTTATGCATTTATTTTTGGGGAAACAATCTCATTTTGTTGTTACCCTCTCATGTTTTGAATCATACAAAAAATATTACTAATTTTCTACGCATACCAAACACCAAAATATTTTTCAGCTCATTTTGAAGATGGTTTATCAAATACAGAAAAATGAAAAAGTTTTTCCATAATTTTATTTTGAGAAAAAAAAAAAAAAAAAAAAAAAAAAAAAAAAAAAAAAAAAAAAAAAAAAAAAAAAAACTTAGTAATAAGGAAGTGGAGAGTTGTGACGAGAAAGTGGAGAGTTGTGATGAAGAGGAAGAAGAAGAAGTAGAGGGTGAGGATGAAGTGATGAGGGAGGAGAGAAGGGAGACGATGATGGAGACGAGGGTGAAGTTGACGGGAGAACCTCTGAAGAAGGAAGTTCAGCAAGCCCCGAAGATGGCCACACTCGTCCATTTATTCTCCCCAAAATATGGACTGTTAATGATTTTAAGCCAACAATGATGGCCAAAATCTTTATGAATATAAAGGTCTATTACCAAATCCCAGACCACATCCCAATCCCTCTCTTTGTGGAGTTCAAGAAGTGCTACTCAGGGAAGACCGCGGACGTCGGCATGTATGATGCCATGTTTGTGGCAGGACTAAGACTGCCACTGACGGCCTTGCACTGTCAATTGGTCAATTTTCTTGGGCTATCCACCAGCCAGGTCGTTCCAAATGCTTGGAGGATATTTATTGGAGCTGAGATTCTGTGGGGTCATCTAAGTGGCGAGAACCCGTTAGCTTTTGCTAGACGAGTTTTTTTAGTGTTATAGACCCCAGCACATCGTCTCGTCCCAAGGAGTTTACCATTTTGCTACATAGAAGAAAGACCTTAGGCTGGTGTCGGATATGCCTAATTCTAATAGGAACTGGAAAGGCAGATACTTCTTTGTTCAGGCAACAGATTGGGTATGCTATCCAGAGGAGTGGGTCACAATGCCTCATGACTTCGACAATACTTGGGGTATTGTCAAAGACTCAGGTTTAGCACCATCAGATTTTTCTTTTACTTATTTCCCTGCTTATTTGCTAAGTATATAATGTCGTCATTCCTTTTTTCAGCCAGTGCTCGCCTGTGTATAACCGACGAGCAGGAGGCTTTCATACATCGGGTTCTTGAGATCCCGTTCGAGGAGCGGAAATGTATTGATTACTCTCAACAAGCTTCATACATACTATGGGGGTCCAGAACCAACACCAATAGCTCGTAGGTTGAACGAATACTCCCATCGTCGTAAGTTTTCGTTTCCTTATTTCTTCACGTTTATTTTTTGTTGTCCTTGTGTTTAACTCCCCATCGTCTATCCTTAACAGAAATGGATGCAGCCAAGCAGAGAGCTTTGGTAAGAGCGTCAGCTATGGTGTGCTAGAAAGAAGAGGAGAAGAAGGAGAAGGGGAAAAAAGGGGTGTCCTCGTGAGCCCCCAAGGCCGTCAGGAAGGGGCGCCTAAAAGAAAGGCTGACGGGTAAGACGACCATCCTTCTAAGAAGCCATCAGTCACCCCTGGGGAGAAGCAGCCGAAGAAGCTGTCGCCTCCTAAGCCGAGCCATGGAACTGGCAAAGACTTGATGACGTCGTCAGGCCCCATCACCCAGGGAACCAGTCACCTTTTTACACACAAAGGATACGCTATTGAGATGGTTGAATCAATCATTAAGGAGACGGACGTGGATCCTTGTGCCAAGCAGGAGACGGAGGATCTGGGGGCATTAGGTCTTTTTGATCTCTCTAGGGTAAGTTTTTCTCTTAATCAACTTTTTTTCTTTTTTGTTTATTTTTCAGCTAACAGTTAGTTCCATTTTCAGGCACTGGTACACATAAAGGCACTCCAAGACAGCTGCATCACTGAGGACAAGGTAATCAGTCATCTCAAGAAGCGCAACGAGACGTTGACCAATGAACAGGATCAATACAAGGACGCCCTTCGTACTCCCAACAGGGAGGTGACAGAGTTAAATGAGAAGTTGAAAGAAGAAATCCGTCAATGGAAGAAGTAGCAAGAGGCGAAGGCATCCTTGGAAAAGGAACTGACGGCTCTCCTCTGGCAAATGGAGACGGCCAGGGCAGGCGCCGTGGCAAAGTTTAAGGCTTCACAGCTTTTCATTGACTCTTATGCCATCTACTATGGGGACGGGTTTGAGGATTGCCTAAAGCAAGCTAAGTCTGTTTACCCCAACTTGGATTTATCTAAGGTCTTCATGGACGACCCCATGCCATCGACTCTAGCCGGCGACACCATTTTTTAGGAGACCGACAACTTCATCCAATCAGAGCAGGATCTAAGGCATAGTTGTCAAATTGTGAATCGTATCGTGAATCATTTTTTTCATTTTTATGTTTCGTGTATCGTATCATATTGTGTATCGTAAGATACACAAATACTATATAAAATTTATAAAACATTATACATATACATATATTTATTATAAAATTGAAACATATGCAAATAATGACTACTTTAATTATCACTTATGTTATAGTATTTGACTAAGCTAACCAAATAAACCAAATGGAAATATATTTTTTAACATCCATATCCAAAAGATAAAAATATCCATATCCAAATTCATTAGAGTTCAAAGTCACTACATATTATATTAGTCAAAATACTTTTTTTCCTAATCATATTCATCACTGCCTAATCAAAATCATCTCCATAGTCCAAGTCAATGAAGTTATCATCTTCATCATCTTGCAAAATAATTTCATCATTGGCATCTTCTTGTACATCTTCTTCATCATCTCCAACATCCACTATCTCTTCTGGTTCTTCAACTTCAATAACTTTTTCTTTACTTTTCTTTTTGGCATTTAAATTTCTTGGACCTATAAAAATAATAACAAAAAATATATATTGTCAAGATTAGCATTTTATTCATAATATAGAAAAGAAAATTTAAATTTAATATAAATCTATACCTCTCTTTCTTTTTCTACTACATCCTTCCTCATTAACTTCAAAGCATTCACGAATGTCCATCCATGAAGTATCTTCTGGCAAGCAAGGTTCTTCCTTTTCGGTAATCCATTCATCATCAGATTCCATATTCGATAGACAAATTGGATCATATGAGTTACCATTCTCTTCTCTCTTTATTTGTCTCAACTCCAAATTAATATTATAGTTTACAAACACCAGAGCATTCACTCTTTGTTGCTCAAGACGATTTCCCTTTTTAGTGTGTACATGATCAAAAGTACTCCAATTTCTTTCACATCCCATTGCACTACAAGTTAGGTTTAAAACACGTATAGCTAAGTTTTGAATCTCTTTGCAATGTACTCCATTACTTTTCAACCACAATGCTATATTGCCAACAAAAGAAATTGTAAAGGGCTACAATATAATTACGATAACAACAAATAAAATGCTACATTAAGATGATGATGATAATCAATAATAATGATAATAACAATAGCACATACCTGGCTGCTTCTTTGTTCTTGTAAGTATAGCCATTTCTTTTCCAAACAAACCCTCAGCTTTATCAAATTTCTCCAATTGTAGATTAATCCTACACCTCTCCAAAGTTGTAGGACACATCCTTTCAATCACTTCATAAAGTCCAACTCTCACTTCTTCATTTGCAACAAAGTTGGGATCATAATGAAACCTATCACAATTTTATATCTTATAAATAAATATGCATACAAAATATAAAGATAAAGATTAAAATATATAACAATTCAAATAATGAACTTACTTAGGATTGAGAAAATAAACTACTGCATGTAAAAGCCTATGAAGTTAAAGCTCTCATGTAGCTTCAATAATTCTCAATATAGGTCTATATCTCCTTTGCACATCATTAAAAATTTTCCAGATTTACTCTTTTGCTTTATCCATAGCTTCATACATGTAGCCCATTGCTAGTTTTGCATCACCATCTACAAGCCTTAAAACTTTTACTAAAGGGATCACACATTTCAAGCAAAATTTAATAGCAGGCCAAAACTTTAGATCACTCAAGACAATTAATTAGACATTAATGCCATCACTTTTCTTTGCATAGGAACTCTTAGCCCATTCCTCAAATGCAAACATAGACCTTAATCCAATTTTTTGTTGATATATACTCTTCAAAGTTATGTAGGCAGTGACAAATCTCGTGACACTTTGTCTTGCCAATTCCCTCCCTTTTGTATAATTTCTCACCAAATCAAGCACCCAAATATGACGGTAAATAAAAACAATGATCTTCTTTGCTTTTTTTTATAGTATTTGCATGCATAGGCAAATCACCAATGTCATGAAGCATCAAATCAATACAGTGGGCAGCACAAGGATTCCAAAAGATCTTACGTCTTTTTTTTATTAATTTTTCACTAGTTGAAACATAAGCCGAAACACTATTTGTCACTACTTGTACCACATTCTCCTCTCCAATTTCTTGCACCAAAGAATCAAACAATTGAAATAAATTTTCAGCATTCTTGGAAATATCGGAAGTGTCAATAGATTTAAGAAAAATTGTTCCCTTTGGACTATTGACAAGGAAGTTTGTGATAGACCTCTCTCTATTATCCATCCATCCATCTGACATCAAAGTGCAACCTATTTTTTCCACTCATTTTTATACTTATCCAATGTGAAGTGCATATTTTCTACCTCTTTTTTCAAGAAAGTCACCCTTGTTTCATGATAAGTTGGGAGTTTCAATCCCTTGCAATAATTAGCAACTGAATTCATCATTTTTTTAAACAAATGGCTCTTAACTAAATGAAAAGGTATAGCATGAGCATAAAAAAATCTACAAATACCCAAACAAGTTGTAGTACAATCTTTCACCAAGGAAGGTAAAGTCACTTGTTTAGAATTTGATTTCCCTTTTAAGTATGCATCCATGGTTCCCTTTTTTGCATTATCACCTCCAATCTTTTGTAATTCATCTTCTTGAAGACATTCAACATCAAACTCATCATCAAGTTGCTCATTTTTTTTTTTTTTAATGTTTTCCAAAAGCTTGATAAAATAATTTTTAACATCTTCGGGCACATTCAAGCATGGTTTAACATCCTTATGTGTATGTGCCAAATGGTTTTTCATTCTTATGACTCCACCCCAATATTCATTTGAGCAATAATTACATTTAAGCTTAAGCCTACTTGTCTTATCATCATTAATGCGTAGACAATGATCCCAAGTGGGATCTTTCTCCTTATTTCTTTTCCTCCTATCACCCTTTTTTTTATATACCTAAAAGCAAATATGAACATATGAATTTATAGTCAAGCAACAACTTTTATGTACACAAATTAAGCATCACAGTTACACTATCACAAATTCACAGTATCAATATTAAAATTACAAAATACATACATACATACATATATAATATTTATATATAAACACTCATATACATACATTGATACATATTCAGTTATACTAAACTAATTTTTTATAAGCCACTCGGTTATATTAAACTAAATTAACTAATATAATAGGTTAATAACAATAAATAATTACAATAATTTTTTAGTATAAAGAATTAATCAAAAAAATTTATTAAGAAAAAAGAAAAACTAACTTTACACACATAGTGGACCCAACGTGAGGCAGCACTTGTTGTTGTTGTTGTCTTGCTCTAGTAGCATGTGGGAGTGTGGGATTTTTGGGTTAGGAAAATGAATAGAAGAAAAAGACAAGGTTGTGGTCCTTTGGAGCTTGTGGTCCCTTGATGAGTGATCTCTTGAAACTTGATGATCTAAAAGGTAAAAAGATGAAAACAAAGAGAGAGAGGAAGCCAAAGGGGTTTTGGGAAAGTTAAGAACTTGAGAATTGAGATACAAAGGAAAATATCAGATAAAAAACGTGTGGGTGACTGGTGTGGCTATGTGGTGTGGGTAAATCAATTTAATTGTGGTTCAAATTTTTTAGGGCTAAAAAAAAAAAAAAAATTAATAAGGCTTTTGCATTGGGCCAAACCACCAAAATAGCCCAACTTGCTTTTTAAAAAAATGGAAAAACATTTTGGGCTGAAATTTTGGTTAAAAAAGCTTATTTAAGCCAATTGGTGATGTATCATCCGATACAACCGTTACGTACTATACATACAACTATATCATCCGATTCATATGCACCTGCGATATGTATCAACAATACAACACTTTTTTCAAACGATACGATACGTATCGTACGATATATATCGTGTATCTTACGATACTGACAACTATGATCCAAAGAATGATGGAGTTAAACTTGCTCAACCTACTGTGGAAAAGCCCGTCACTCCATTGATCCCGTTTATTAAAGCTCAACTCGTTGAAAACCCCCCAACTCAGGACGTCCAAGACCCTCCTAAGGACAACAGGAACCCTTGAGCTCCGAACGCCCAAGACCTCTTAGCTTAGTTTTTTTCTATTTTCATTGACAATTTTGTAATGTACTTCGTCTATTTCCTAAACAATGTTAAGTGCCCTTTTGTTTTTTGGGCATTGTTTGTAAAAATTCTACTTTATTTATATATTTCTTATTTTATATCTGTCACTTTCAGCATGTGTGCTTCATTAGTTGATATGTGTATGTCTAGTGGTATCTTGTTCCCTGGTCTTCTTACAAGGATGAACTCGTTCACTGGTGGACTGTAACAAACCCGTCCACTTGTGGACTTACAATTTTAAGGCATCCCTAATTTGGTGAATTCGTCCGCTTTTGGACTTAATAATGAACCCGTCCACTTGTGGACTTAGTACTTTCAGGGTTGAACTCGTCCACTTGTAGACCTGTCCTCCTGTGTACTTAATAATGTTACGATCTTTGATAATAAATTAGCCCACCTGTAGGCTTTGGTAATTAACTCGTCCACTTGTGGACTAAACCATGAACTCGTCCACTTATGGATTTTGTAATTTTAATTCGTCCACTTTATGGACTTTGATAATAAACTGGCCCACGTATGAGCTTTGGTAATGAACTCGTCCACTTGTGGACTTAACAATAAACTCGTCCATTTTTTGGACTTTGTAATAAACTTGTTCGTTTGTGGACTTAATAATGAACTCGTCCACTTGTGTGGACTTCATAATTTTAATTTGTCCACATTGTGGATTTTGCAATAACTTGTCCACTTGTGGACTTAATAAAGTACTCGTCAAATTGTGGACTTTACAATTTCGAGGCATCCTTATGGGATGAACTCGTTCACTTTGTGTTCAAAAGTAGTTTTGTAGAGACGAATATATGCATAGGCCATATCTGAATAACTTCTCTTATTATGATAAATGTGTGCATAAGTAAAAATTGTTCTTAAAAAGGATAAAAAAATCTGCCCTTTGGGCTTAGAAAGTACTATAAGTAAAATTTAACTATAAGAAATAAACTAAAATGAGGAGTGTCACTCTTCTTGCTGTCATCTACTAATAATATTTCCTAAGATGCTCGGCGTTCCATGGATGGTACAACTTCTGTCCGCCTAGTATTTACAGGTGGTAGGTGTCTTTCCTCTGGTATGCAATGATTCTGTAGGGTCCCTCCCAGTTAGGACTGAGCTTTCCTTGGATAGGATCTCTAGTGGTGCCCGTCACCTTTCTCAAGACGAGGTCTCCAACCTTGAAGTTTCTGTGTCTTACTCTTGAGTTGTAGTGCTTGGCCATGCGATCCTAGTATAGCGCAAGCCTTTGTTTAGCTGTCGCCCTGACTTCGTCTACTAGGTCAAGCTGTAGACACATGGCCTCGTTGTTTCTTCTTTCATCATGATTGTCCACCTTGTAGCTTGTGAGTCCTACCTCAGCTGTGATAACTGTCTCGCTTTCGTATGCTAGTCAGAACGGTGTCTATTTTATAGATGTTTTGGCTATCATTCTATAAGCCCATAGTACTCTTGGCAGCTCCTCTAGCCATATATCCTTTGCCCCCTCGAGCCGAGTCTTGATGATTTTAAGCAATGATTGGTTCGTGAGCTCTACTTGTCCATTGGCTTGCAGGTGGGCGAGGGATGAGTAATGGTTCTTGATTCCAAATTGTAAGGAAAAATCCCTAAAGGATTCATTGTCAAACTATCTCCCGTTATCTAAGACCAAGACCCTAGGGATCCCATACCTGCAGACGATGTTTCTCTAGACAAAGCTTCTCATGTTCTTCTCAGTAATGGTAACTAAAGCTTCGGTTGACTCATTTGGTGAAATAGTCTATACCGACTATGAGGAACTTCAATTGTCGTATTGCTATGGGAAATGGGCCTATGATGTTCAGTCCCCATTAAGCGAAAGGCTATAGGGCCGTCATTAGGGTGAGCTCTTCTGTCAACTGTCTGATGATGCTACTAAACCTTTGACATCTTTCATAGGCTTTGACATATGCCTGGGCATCCCTCTGCATAGTAGGCCAGTAATATCCTATTCGAATCAATTTGTATACCAATGATCGCGACCCCGAGTGGTTCCCGCAAATCCCTTCATGGACTTCTCTCAGGACATAGTCTGCTTTTTCGGGGCTTAAAAATCTTAGGAATGGGCGAAAGAAGCCTCTTTTGTATAAGATGTCCTTTATCAAGAAGAATCATGCTGCCTGAACCTTCAGCTTTCTTGCAACTTTCTTACTGTCAGGTAGTGTATTGTCTTTCAAGTAGGAGACTAAAGGAGCGGTCCAGTTGCTCTTGGAACTTATTTCCTACTCATTGATGGCATCTATCAATGGCGAAAACTAAATAAAGGAGAGTACCTTGTCGGGGATGACCATGTGTTCTGCTGATAAGGCCTTAGCAAGACGGTCGGCTTGCTCATTCTCTCCTCTGGAGATTTGAACAATCTTGGCATGTAGGTCGTCCACCCTTCTCTTTACTTGCTTCAGGTACTTCTTCATCCTCTCGCCCTTACATTTTAATCACCATTTACTTGGTTTGTGACAACTTGGGAGTTGCAATGAATAATCACACTCGTGGCCCCTGCCGCTTTAGCGAGATCTAGTCCCACTACTAGAGCTTCGTACTCTGCTTCATTATTAGTCGTAGGGAACTCGAGACGAACCATGCATTCAATCTCGCCCTCTTCTAGAGAACGAAGTACAATGCTCACTCCACTAGCCTGTTTGTTGGACAATCCGTCCATGTGTATACTCCATTGAGGATACTCTTCTACCCCCTGGCCTTCCACGTTAGTAAATTCCGCAATGAAGTCAGCAACCACCTGTCCCTTAATGGCTGTACACGTGCGATACTGTATGTCGAACTCACTCAACTCTATTGCCCATAGTGCCATTCGTCCAACGGCTTTAAGATTGTTCATCACTCGCCGTAAGGGCTTGTCAGTTAGGACGATCACCATATGGACTTGGAAGTATGGTTTGAGCTTGCAAGCTACTATAACTAAAGCGAAAACAAGCTTCTCCATCGATGGGTACCTCTCCTCTACACCACGAAGTGCCCACTTAGCGTAGTATACGGGCTTTTACACCTGGTCTTCTTCTCTGATCAAGGTTACACTGACAGTGGCCGGGGATATAGCCAAGTAAAGGAACAATTCTTCCCCTGATTTTGAGGGACTCAACAACGACAGGGAAGAGAGGTAGGCCTTCAAATCCTCGAATGCTTGTTAACATTCAATTGTCCACTCAAAAGATTTCTTCAGCATGCAGAATAAAAGTAGACACATATTCTTTGCCTTGACACGAACCTATTCAGCATGGCTACCTTGCTGTTGAGGCTTTGTATGTCTGAGGCTTTGTACCTTTTTCACGTTCTTTGGGGGTGCCATTTTCATTATGGCCCAGATCTTGTCCAAGTTAGCCTCGATACCTCTCTAAGACACCATGAATCCTAGGAACTTTTCTATCATCACCCCGAATGCACACTTGCCTGGATTGAGTTTCATGTTGTAAGAGCGAAAGGTGTCGAAGGTTTCCCTGAGATCATCCAAATGATCGTCCTCCCTTTGAATTTTTACCAATATGTCATCAATGAAGACTTGGACATTTCTTCCAATCTGATGTGTGAACATCTTGTTCATAAGCCTCTGATATGTCGCACCTGTATTCTTGAGGCAGAACAACATCACTTTGTAGAAAAGGCCCTGGCTGGTAACGAACAAAGTCTTTTCCTAATCCGCTTCATCCAATTTTATCTGGTTATAATATGAAAAAGCATCCATAAAGCTCAGTAACTGGTGTTGAGTCGTAGAGTCTACTAGGACGTCAACCTGCGGGAGGGGGTAGCTATCCTTGAGGCATGCTTTGTTTAAGTCTGTAAAGTCCACACACATTCTCCATTTCCTGTTGGCTTTCTTGACCTTTACCACATTTGTCAGCCAATCGGGGTAGTAAACTTCTCTGATGAAGCCTGCCTCTTGTAACTTGTGGACTTCTTCCGCTATAACTTGATCTTGTTCTTGGGCGAACACTCGCTTCTTCTGATGGATGGGTGGAAAGGAAGGCGACACATTTAACTTGTGCACCATGACCAAAGGATTGATTCCTGGCATGTCTTCATGGTTTCAGGCAAATACGTCCTAGTTCTCTTTGAGAAAAGTCGTGAGCGCTTGGCAAACCATCGGGCTGGTGAGGGTGCTGATCCTTGTTATTCGATCTGGCTTGGAGTTGTCAAGAAGTATCTCTTCAAGTCTTTCAACGGGCTCTGCCACTGTCCGCTGCTCTTCTAGATCATGGTTTTGCTTGGTGAGGCGCTCTATGGCAGCAGCAAGAGTTTGAACCTGTCTCTTGAGGGCAGTGGTGCATGGTTTGTCTCCTTGAACATTGTTGGTGGTCGCCATCGAGCAAGTAAGTACCATGCAACTCTATGTCTAGAAAGCGATCATATGGCTTACAAGTCGCAATTTCCCATAGACGGCACCAAATGATGATGCCAAAAATCGTCAGTAAGTCACACAGTCTTCACATGCTCGAGACAACACCTGCAAAACAAAAACAAAGAAGACCTTATAGAGAGTACTGGTGTAATACCGGTCAAATACCCTCCAAATGTCAAGTTAGAGAACTTTCACAACTGTAGAGTGCCAGAGTTGGGGAAATTATGCGTACCTTGGTTTGTGAGAGTTCTGGAGTTTTTATAGTAGGTAGGTTTAACATTCGTTCCTTGGCACAGAGAGCTTTTTCTTATAGGGAAGATCTTCATTATTGCGCATATCTCGCGGGACCCTTTCCTTGTAGGAATCCCCTTGATTAGGATTAATCATGGGGCACAAAATGTTTCCTTATGTACTTATTCGTGGAGTCTAAGCAAAAGGCCACGCTGGATCCATCAAGAGCCCTTCACCCTTGTCAGCTTCCTTTCGTCAGCTTTCTACCGGTTTGGTCGTCCAACTAGAAGCCATCGGCTTGGGGTGTAGTCGTCGTCTTTTACCCAATAAAGCTGACGGGTTCTTTGAGCCCGATGGTTTCGCCTTATGTGAGCAAGACTAATCTTTCCCAAAATTATCCTCATCATATGTCTTTTTTTTTTCTTTATTATAGTTAAGTTCTTGCTTAACGCGGTCCCCTTACAATTAATCAAATTTTTTAATTCAATTGGGATTTAAAGATTAGAAATACACCAAATGCAATGTATCCTCAAATCTCAAAGTTTGAATAATTCGTGTATTGACTATTTGCTTAACTAGCAAGCAAGTAAAAATCATTGAATTTATAAATAGCAATCCATGGTTAGAGATTTATTCATTCTCTATAACAACAAAGAAAATGGGTTACGACGTTGTTCCAACTGAAGCACCCAGTGCTAACATGTCATCCGATGAATCTGAACTATTGATGTTCAACGAAAAGAAAAAGAAAAGATGTAGGTTTTTCTCCAAGAAGTCGTTTTGGATTTGTTGCCCAAACGTGGAGTTTGTCAAAGGGGCTCATCAAGAGAAAGAGAGAGCGAAAGAGAAGAAAGTTGGTTTTAAGCATAAGAAGAAGAATGTATTGATGTGCTGCTCAAACATGGAGCTTGAGACCGAGGAGGAGAAAGAGCAAGTCCTTTCGTATTTGGAGAATAATACAAAGAAATCTTGTGTGATGATGTGTTGTAGCAATTTTGTGGGGGTGGGCTCAAAGAGTACTGATCTTGGCCATCAAACTCCCAAATATTAAAGGTGACGAGGATGGTGTTTTGACTTTTGAGAGTATCACCATTTTCTCAAACAAAAATTGGATTGATTGTTGTATTTAGTGAAGTAGTTTTCAATTGCACACTTTAAGTAGTTTACATTAGAGGAGTATATGTGTTGCATGTATTAGGTTTTGTAATAAAGTTATGAATAATCGGGAACATGGGATTTTAGTATTCTTGTATAGTAAGATTATATTTTGGTGTATTGGTTTACTTTTAGCAAAATTCTATGTTGGGAGATACATAGGTTTTTGTTGTAATGAATTAGATTGTGTGTGTATGTGCTTCTCAAAAAAAAAAAAAAAAAAAGATTGTGTGCGTGTATATAAAACCTCCTTTATCAAATAGTGCTTATATATTTGACCATTCTTAATAGTTCCAGTTGTTATATTTATGTTAAGTCTGGTTGCTCAGGCTGTTGTTTGGTACCTGTGATTGTGGTATGGTACCATTAGATCTAAACGTAAGAATACTTTATTTATTTGCCATATCTACTTGGTGTCTATGGAATTATTTTAATAGGATGGTCTAGTGATTTTAATTGGAGCTTTCATAAAAGAAAAGGCTATGATCTTTAATGGAGTTGCAAGAGCTTGTAGTATGGCTGTAGGAGAGTTCGTTTCAGTTCACTCACAATATTACATAGAAAAGGCACAAATGAAGAGAGAGTGTAGCATTGAGAACATGGGAGTCGAGGAGCTAGACGCTGAGAAGGAGAAATTGCCAAACTCTTGGTATGGAGCGTCAGTAGACTCAGCACTTTCATTTTCAGTGGGAGATTGGGTACCGCTAAAGGGGCAATATTTGTAAATGATTATGCAGTGTGGGTAGGGTTGATAATAGCGGTTGTAAGCTTTGCCTTGTTAATGTTTGGAGGGTTAGGTTTTTTTCTTGGGAAGGCAACAATTGTGAAGTACTCGTTAAGGGTGTTGATGGGGAGCTGGATGGCTATAGGAGTTACTTATGGCTTAACCAAACTTGTTGGCTTTGCTGGATTCTAAGCATATGCTAGTTTTTCAAGTCTTTTTATCTTAGTTTCTTACTTTCAAGATATGTTTGATCTTGTCGCATCCATATTTTGTAGAACTACACACACAAAAAAACTAATAAGCCTCATATTTCTATCGGTCAAAGGAAAGCTTATATAATGCAAAATGGTGATGAAAGAACAATTTTAGTCTCATTCATTGATTCTAATTTAACTTAAGGACAAAATTTCTCTCCAAACTAGTTTAAACTTCCCTTATATTTTTTTATTGAATGTAAATTTTGAAAAATTCACTATTAGATTGCATTTTCTTATTATATCCTTGGTACTTGCAAAATTGTAAGAAAATAAAAAATAAATAGATATGTCATTAATCAAATGTTAAAATTTCAAAATTTATAGTCTTATGCATAAAAAGTACATTTGTGAATCTCATTATAATTCACATCCAATTTGAACAAAATTTAATATGCATGTTAATAACATAAAATACATGCAATCTAACAATTAGATTTAGACATAACAAAACAGATCAGAATTTTCTAACCTGACCCAACCCTACCCGAAAAATATTTGACCCAAACCCGATTTTTTTGACTCGAAGTAAAAACAGGTTGACCTTTGACCTGACCCGAGTTTTGTGCGGGTCAACCTGACCCAAACCGCGACCCAACCCGAACCCAAACCATTTTTTAAAAAAAAAAATTTGGGTAAAAAAAATTATGAAATTAATACAATATTGGTTTAATTGTTTATTGTGAGCTTTAAGGAAACAATTGATACATTTACATAACTGTATACAAATTAATTGAAAGATAAATGATTAAGCATTCTGTAATAAGTAAAGATTTTTAGATATCAAATAACAAAGTTCATGCCAAGATAATCTAATTACAGTAGAGTTAAAAACAGATTTAAAATTGTAGACATGTGTGAGACACATTCACAAATGTGAAAATAGTAAAGTCAAAGTATCAAATTAGCATAAATTATGAATGTTTAGACCTATTTTTTAACAATTTATGTTCAAATAAATGGTTTCTCAAAATAAATTATGATATTTTCTAGAGTGTGTGCTGTTTAACAACAATATGATCTTCTTAAAAGAGACAATGTATAAATAAGTAAGCAATCAAATTTTAATGTATATCTCAAATTGAAATAGAGTCCCAACCATAACTGATAATAAATTATAAATTAATTTTCAAGATTGTAACTTTCTTATATATTTTTATTCTTTATCAAATGAGTTATTCAATAAGTCATTTGTAATTTTGTTTTATATTTTGGAATGTTGATTTTGTGTAGAAATAAAACTTGTGTATTTGTTTTACTTATTTTTGTGTTATTTTGTTTTAGATAACAATGTTAGGATTTGTATAATTTTAAAATTATTGAATAAGTATTAATAAGTTTAACTAAGTTCATTCTTGATATAAGTGGTAAATTCAAAATAATACATTTTACATCAAGTAATATGTTGCATAACTTTCCAAATGGCAAATATATATTGTTTTCTTTATAAAAATAAAAAATAAAAAATTTCATGAGAAAAATACGAGTCAACCCGACCCAACCCGACCCGACCCATTACCTGACTGATTCGAACTCGTTTTTAACCCGCTTAAAATGACCATTTTTTGACCCGTGACCCGTTTGACCCACAACCCAATTGACCTGACCTGCCCGTTTTGCCATGTCTAGTTATATTTTTAAAATATATAATCATATATATATATATATGACATTACAATAAAAAATAAATAAATAAATAAAATTCAAGCTCAAATTGCAACAAAGAGAGGCTCACATAATATGCGAAAAAAATGCTATATAATAGCTTGTAATTGTGTACAAAAACACGCATCC
Source organism: Quercus suber (assembly GCF_002906115.3). Taxonomy (NCBI): domain Eukaryota; kingdom Viridiplantae; phylum Streptophyta; class Magnoliopsida; order Fagales; family Fagaceae; genus Quercus; species Quercus suber. The sequence continues at coordinate 1,285,137 of NW_027069518.1, forward strand.
AAAATATAACAATTATATACTCTGGATGTAATTAATTAATTTTTTTTATTATAAGTTGACTCTACAATTTTAAATATAACTGAGTCTTTTAATAGAATGATTGCCAAATCACATGGTCCATGGTGCATCATAAATACCGTATAATTTCTCATTGGGAATGTTGAGTTTAGTAAACCAGTCGAAAGATTTGTCTGCAATATTTGGAAATGGGAGGGTTGAACTTGAACTGCTTTTCCGGTTACCTGTATGTATACACGTGCAAGTAATTCAACGAATTAGGACAAAGTTGTTGGGAAGTTAGTCAAATCGAAACGCTTTTGTATAAAACATTAAACAATTTATAGTACCTGATTCTTTATTGCCATGGATAGGATAGGAGTGAACAAAAAGTACGATAAATATTGAGGAGTTGAGGACATATGAGTTTTGACTGTTGGTGCTTTATATGCCCTTTATAAAGATTGGTTGTGTGACTTCTCAATTTAAGGTTTTGGATTTTTTCAGAAAATGTTTGATCAAAAGAGTTCAAATCCCATGACCATTTGAACAGCCCTTTAGAAGTTAGTACCTTGCCAAAAGCATATAAGAAAACACAAAAATATCTCATCTAGAGAAAATATATCTAATTTAAGGATATAACAATTATTAATCACACATAATAGAAGTACTTATTATTTGAATAAGTTCTGCTACGTGGAGTGTCTTGAGTTTGAGTCACCCTCTTCTATTAGCCACATATTGTGTTCCTTATACTTCATCAAAATGAGGTTTTAACTTAAGAGCGTTTATGAGTTATTCTATGATTACGTTCAAATAGAAAAGCCACACTAGTATCCTCCTAACTATTTTTTATTTACCATAAAAAATATATAAAAAAAATCATTTGAATAAGTAAAAAGAAAAAATCAAATTGGGGTTTGGAGTTTGGATCCAAAAACTCCACAAAGATGACCTGCTCCATAAGCCGAACTAAATGTCTTGCAAAATCAAATTGGGCTAAATGATCAATAACTCTTGACAAATTCGCATGTGGGTTTAGACTCACAAGTAGAGAAAGTTCAAACCCATGGTCCTTTCTAAGTCCAAACAAAACCCAGCCCTTTTTATTTAAAGCAAAAATGTCTAGCTCAAGATCTTCTTTCTAAAGGAGAGTCAAGACTCAAGACAACAGTGCACTTTGGTCGAGTATATAGCTCATGAATCAAGGCACCTGGACAAGCCCAAGTGCTAGGAAGAGTATCAAACTCCTAGCCAGGAAGCCTTCATTCCAAAATTTGTGAGAAGAATTAATGGTATATTTCATTTAACTGTACAAAATTTCTTTTGTAAATTTATATAAACTTGTTTTTTGATATTTGGAAGAATGGTTAACTTTTTGTATAGTTTACTGTCACTATTATATAAATCTAATGCTCTTGGATCTAACATTTTATGGTTCTGCATACTTATTTTTTAATAAATTTTGCTCCAATGCTATTTAGGGTTTTTAGATTTTTGTGATGCTTTAAGTAATGCTTTAGTTAGTTCTCCTACTGATGCAAATACTTATAATAATAATTGTGGGTGGGTAAAGCCCAGCCATACGTAGTGGGCCTAAAACCCAAGCTGAGTACTAGTCTATGTCCGAGGAGGCTAAAATTGTCGAGAGGTATTTCGCGTGAAAGAAGGTTACATGGGGACGAAGAAACTCTGTCCGAAGAGAGCATCAGTGTTCCGAAGAGATGATCATCCTCGAATGAAAGAATTTTGGGGTCATATAAATATCTGGGAAGTTCAAATAAATTTACTAGTGACTTCAGCAATTTAGATAAGTTTTAGACACGCTTGGAGATTAGAGGAACGGAGAAATATCTAGAAGGAAAAGCTGCCACCACCGTATTAAATACACTGCAGCAACTTTCATGGCCGCATTTATGTGGAGAAAACCTCTAAACAGTACAACTTCAGCTACCGTCATTCACAAAAGTTAAGGGAAATACATGATATGACAGGGACTCAAGTAGGAAGCTGGATGGAGAACAAGTGGACAATAGGAATGGTAGTGGAGAAGGATATATAAAGAAGGGTTCCTAATGAAAAATGAGGGAAAAAGAAGGGTAACCGATATTCAATCTATTATAAGTCTCTTTGGATTTGAACCTACTTGGTCTTTACGTGTACTTCTATGCTGGTTTATACTTGCATGCTTTAATCAATCGTTGTTAACTCCATAGTTAACCTAGCTCTATCACCCACGCTTTACAAAATCATTGGTTTTGGGCTTGTGCCACAAATCCTGACCCTACAATAATAATAATAATAATAATAATAATAAGGAATATAAGCACATCAAAACCAAATCTTGATTCTTTTTTTGGGACTGAATGATATTTTAAAAAAAATTAAAATTAAAAACACCATATAGAAAATGCTCAAAAGATAATGGAGCTTTTATTTTTTTAGTAAATAAATATTAAGAATATTTTGATCATACACATTTATTTATTACTTTATACACAAGTTTACGACTAGTTTAAATTAGTATAATATAATTTAAAATTAAGGTAAACTAAATTGTGCACAACAAAACCAAATGAGTATAATTGTTTTGCTTATAGGGTTTAAATTGAAGCAAGCAAAAGATATTTTGTTTGTGTCAACGAAAAACCTTTTTTAAAGATTTTTTTTTTCTTGAGTTTTTTAGTATTCGGTAGTTTCATAAAATATGAGATAAAGGAAAATTCAAATTTAGTAAACAAAAAACCCTAATAAAAATTTAGTATTTTTTTTTTCAAGAGTTTTATGCATTTATTTTTTGGGAAACAATCTCATTTTGTTGTTACCCTCTCATGTTTTGAATCATACAAAAAATATTACTAATTTTCTACACATACCAAACACCAAAATATTTTTCAGCTCATTTTGAAGATGGTTTATCAAATACAGAAAAATAAAAAAGGTTTTCCATAATTTTATTTTGGGGGAAAAAAAAAAAACTTATTTTCCAAAAACTATGTCCAAAACAAATGGAGTAGTAATTAAACTAGTGTATCAAGTCTTTTTAAGTAAGCTTAAGGGAGCGACGTCGTTTTGGTACTCTTGCCTTATTATGACGCTTCTTAAACAAAGCGCAACTTTGAAATCCATAAAGCCCCAAAACAACTCAAAACCCATGGACTCATTAACTCTCACAACTCCACCACACGCAGACCACCATGAGCGACCGCGACAGAGCTCGCGATCGCGACCGAGAACGCGAACGCGAACGCGACCGTGACCGAGACCGAGACCGAGACCGAGACCGAGACAGAGAGCGAGACAGAGAGAGGCGGAGAGACAAGGAGGACCGCGACAGAGACCGAGACCGAGACCGAGACCGTGACAGAGACCGAGTTAGCCGCAGCAAGAGGTCCCGTACACCGGACCGCACGCGACCCTCGCGCCACACGCGATCCCACACTCGCTCCCCGGACCGCAAGCGCCGTCGTCAGCGCAGCGAGTCCACCGACGAGAGGGACCGTCAAAAGGCCGCCGTGTCGGAATTCGTCGACGGAATCGCGAAAGAGCACCAAAAGCTCAAGGACAAAGACAAAGACAACGGCAACGGCAAGAAAGACGAAGATCAGGTTATGGCGGAAGGTGTGGACGAAGACGAGATTGAGATGATGAAGAAATTAGGGATTCCGGTGGGCTTCGACTCCACAAAGGGAAAGCCTGTCCCCGGAGCTGACGTCAGCGGCGTTAGAGCCGTAACGAAGCGAATGCCAAGGCAGTATATGAACCGCCGCGGTGGCTTCAATCGACCCTTGCCTGCCGAACGCAACCGCTGATTTCGATTCCAGATTAGGTTAGCATTGTGCTTTTGAAACTCTTTGAATTATGTTTGAATTTGATTGATTGATTGATTGATTTAGTGCTCTATGAATTTGCTTCACTTGTTGAATTAAACAGTGATTTATGGTTTCAAATACACTGTGAATACTGAACTAAACATTAGCCTATGCGCGATTTTAGTCCCTGAAGTTTAATTAGTCACTTATGGCTGAACAAAGAGCTGTCATGTGAGTGCGATTTTAGTCCTTGAAGTTTAATTAGTCACTTGTGATTGAACTAAAAGCTGACATTTGCGCGATTTTAGTCTTTGAAGTTAATTCGTGCTTATGGCCGAACTAAAGGCGGACGCATCATCACTCTGTTAGACACATTAAGGACTAAGTGATTAGTTTTAAGTTTTGTTTGTTAGGGACTAAAAGCGATCATCTTAAGTTTAGGGTTAAAGCCAGTCACTTTAAACTTTAGGGAATAGTTAAGGACAAAAATCAGTAACTTGTATGTTAGGGACCAAAAGCAATTACTTTAAACTTCAGGGACTAGTCAAGAACTAAAATAAGTAACTTCAAGAACTGAAATCACTCGTAGGATAAAGTTTAGGAATCAATAGTGTATTTTGCTGTTTTTAAACTAAATGCTTAGTGTAAGTATGGACATTATATGTAAATGACGTTGCTCCTTACTTTTGTTGATGATGATGTGTAGCATTTCAGTTGTTCTAGTTGGTGTCATGAGAGATACCTTAAGGTTGTGTTTGGAAACTTAGATTTGGATTTGGATTTAGATTTTAAATTAATAGATTTGAAATGCCTTGATTTCAAATTCAAGCATTTTTAAGGTTTAAAATCCTTGGAGTTCTTGTCAAATCCAAATCCTTGACCTTTTCTTTCTTTTTATATGACTAGGAGAACTTCACTCAAATCCAAGTCCTTGACCTTTTCTAAACTGTCTAAACAATATATTTGGATTTTAATCATCCAAATCCAAATCCAAATGCCCAAATCATGTCATCCAAACGCACCATAAATGATTTTCTTGTGAACTTCATTTAGTAACATTGTTACATAATTTTATACTTTTCTGTAGCCCTGATGGGGTAGACAAAGGAGGCATGTTCAGCTGCAGATTTAAGTATGCGGTGTTATTTCTGAATCTCTGTTTGATGGGTGTGATTGGACTTTTGAAACTCTGCATTGTTTGTTTTTGCTATATTCTTACATTTTTCAGAAATAAAGCTTGGATTTTTATTTTTTTTAAAATGATTGGATTAATTATGGTCCCCTGAGGTTAGGCTCTTTCAATGGTATTTTTTGGGCTTAGGGCTAGGGATGCTTGGGTTGTGTTTTCATAAGCTTTAATCTACGATGAAAGGAATAACCATGTTTTTGTACTTGAGGAGCATAGGTATAACTGAATAAGTTTCCTTTTAGGGTATTGAAGCTCGTTTATGTTTGGGTCATCCAAGGTTAATAGAAAAAACATGTTATTGAACTTAGGGTCAAAGAGATAAATAAGTTATTGTAGTTATTGAACGCATTCAATATTCATCTAATGCATTTTTGGCAAATGTTTTGGCTCATTATATGTTGTTGGTTTTGGGTGTTTCAGAATTCAAACCAATGCCAAGCTACCAGTTGTTTGACATTGCAAATCCATGTCCACCAATTATTTTGGTTTATACATGTGGCTGATTTTTTTTTTTTTTTTTTTTTTCCTTTTTACCTATCAAAAGAAAACATGTGGCTGATTTTCAGTTTTTTGAGATAAATATTAGCCTACAAGCTGCCATTGCCTTGGCAATAGACATAGGACATATTGGGGAATTTGTTTACCTATGCTTGTGTTGGTCTAAGGTTAGGAGAATTTGTGGATCAAGGGTTTAGAATTGTTGAAGAAAGCATTATGGGATGATTTATTTTATGGCTATTTAGTAGAAGAAAGTATGTGGGGTTTCAGGGTTTTATGGGTAAAAGAAAGGGCTTGATTTGAGGTAGTAAGGAAGAGGGAAAATAGAGGATTTTAGGTTGTTCAGGAGTAGTATGGATGGTACCATAAAAATTAATTTGAATAAGTTTTGAAGTAGTTTTAAATTGGAGAGATATTCAGCACAAAATTAGAATAAGTTTGAAATCTAATTTAGGACGCTTGGCAGTTTGCACAAAATTAGAGTGGATCGGCTTAATCCTTTATTGAGCTTCAGCTTCCCCTTTGATTATATTATATATAGATAAGATGTTACTGTATAAGATTAATGACTGATGGCTAAATTGATTTTCCTCACAAATCAATGAAATAGAATCATTAATGAAAGCTGTAGGATGAAAGGAATTTAGCTCTTTGTTTAAATGTTGAATTGAATGAAGTGGGAAAGGAATTTGTGTAGGTAAAATTGGATTTTAATATTAAATGAAATGATGGTAGCAAAGTAATTTCAGCTTATGAGATTTTGGATGATAACTGATGCATATGACTTTTATTTGTTGTCCTTGTGATTTGGCAACAAAGCAATGTTGCTGTCTGTTTTAAAATTGGTGTGGGTATGCATGTCAGTATGTGTTTCTCAAAGTTTTAAGGTTGATTTTTGTTGTTTAAGGAAGTTATTAATTCTAGAATTGAGAAAAGCTGAGAATCATTTATGCAATATATTGGTCTTAAATTCCAATAATCAATTTTGTTCTCTTTCCAGATGGGTGTAGTCTTCTTCCGGCAAGACTTGATCAGATGCAGACTTGGATGCTTGAAACCCTTTAGTAGGACGAAAATGAATGAGGCCATGTAAGACTTTCTTTATTGTATTGAGCATCTGATGACTGCTATCTTGAGACTCAGATTTTTTTTATTAGTGTATTGTATCTGATTTTTCTAGATGTTGTTATTAGTTTTCAAATTTCGGGATTTATATTTAGTATCTGGTATTACTTGTATGGCCCCTCTGAGATGTGATGTGTTGTATGCAAGTAGATGATTCAAGCATCTAATAATTTGTATGCTTCAATTCTTTCAACTCCTTGGCCACTTGTCATAGCTTGTGAGAGTACATTGTACATTGTTTGAAGGACCATGTGTGTTATCTTGACAAGACATGCATTTAATGCTTTCTTTTAATCTTCTATTGCTACAGCAAGGCAACACTGTCACAAATGGATAACCCTGCACATCTATAGAATATCATGGGTATATGTCTCTGTTTTGCTCCACTTGGTATTTCTATAACTTCGGTTTAGTATGTATTTTATGTATATTTCTTTTTCTTCTCTCTCTCTCTCTTTGCTTAATGCTTGATAGAAGAGGAGGTTTCTTGGATGGTTGTCTCTTTTAGTTAATATTATTTTATGCTGTATCTCCTCCCCCTCCTCCCTTGGCTAAATTATTTTACACATTTTTAAGAAGAGAGGCTGGATAGATGTGTCTGCAATGAATACTAGAGCTTGTTATTCTCTAAGATGCAACCCATCTAGTGGCACCAACTTCAATTAATTGTCGTATTTTTTTTTTAAACAGTTATTTAGCACACTACGTATCTGCATCCATTTAGATTATGCTGCTTGGACAAGGTATAGTGCCAGCTTTGAAGTGGTCCAATAGGATTGGGAGAAAGAAGCTATAGGCTCCCCGAGCTTTATAAACTCAATAAGAAGCTTCAATTGAATAGGCAGAAGGTTTAAAGAAATGTAACAAAAATCGCTTTGGATTATGCAGGGTCGTAATTAAACATATTGAAGAAAGATTAGCAAAATTGAAGAAGCATGATCCGACAAAGGATAATCTGCAGTTAGGCTTGTTTGAATACTGAATTGGAATAATGGTTATTAAGGGATGAGATGGTTTGGAGACAAAATCTAGAGAACTGTGGTTGCATGAAGGAGATTAAAACTCTAAATTTTTTCACCTATCCACCATCTTTTGTATTAGATAATAGAATTAGAGACTATTTTATAGATAAATTTGAAAAGCTTTTCTCCTCAACTTGACCATCCTTCCCTAGGGGGGTTAGATAACATTATCCAACAATGTTTTACGGAGCATGAAAGTGACGCCTTTCATGGAATCCCCTTATATGTGGAAGTTATGCTGGTGGTATGGAGTATAAGCCCATGGAATGCCTCTGGGCCAGATGGCATGTCAGGTCTATTTTATGCACATTATTAGGAAACTGTTGGCAATCAATTAGTTGATGCTGTCCAATCCTTTCTTTAGAACTGACTGGCTATCTCAAGTGTTAAAGCCCATCCTTTTATCTTTTTAATCCCGAAGGCTCCCAATGCTCATTTTTCCTCTAAATTTAGACCTATTAACTTATGTAATGTTAAGTTATATGCTTATTGCAAAAGATTTTACTACAAGAATTGGACCCTTGCCAGCCAAATTGATTTGGCTTATGTCTCTAACAGATGGATTGCTGAAAAGGATTATTATTTACCAAGAGCTATTACATAGTTTAGTTTATTTATTTATTTGAGATATTCAGCTTTTACATAGTTTTAGGCCCAAAAAAAAAAAAATGTGTGGCCAAATTTGAATTAAGCTAGACATGTCCTCCCTATAATCAAATTGAGTTGGATTTTTTGTTAAATAACAGAATGTTTTAGCTTTAGAGATGTGTTAATCCAAGTAAAGGATTAAGGCAAAGAGTCACAATCTCTTTTTTCCTTTTCATAATAAATGGGGGTTATTTTTTTTCCTGTAACGATCATCGATTCAGGACAAAGCAGCTTTCTTTACCCAAAGTGAATGAGGTCTTGTTATGTGGTGCTCTAATTTTGCATTTAACATTTTTTTTACCTCTTTTCATTAAGTTGTTTTTTTTACTGTCACTCAAAAGTTTACATTAACCTATTTTAACTGTTACCTCATTAATTGCTTGAGCCACTATATTAGTATTAAAAACAAAAACAAAAGCAAAAAATAATAATAAAATAAAAATAAATAAATAAAAATTAAGGACTATTAACCGTCACTTCCATCATACTAGCCTCCTACTACCACCAATATTCGTTTTATATTGAAATATTAAGTGCTTTTTCTTTTCTCTTTTACTATGAATTGCCTTCATCGCCATTAATTTTGTTACAGACAATTATTCCAATTTTTGTATCTTTATGGTTTCATATGTTTGAAGAAATGCTGATAAGAAGGGTTAACAAGAAAAATGATAGTCATGTCAGTTGAACAATCCCAATTATTTTGTGTGTCCAAAGATTTTTTTTATTATCTGAATATGTGAATTGTTTTGTAGATTTTTCTTGTTGTCCAAATTTGTAAATTGTCCAAATGTTTAGCTAAATGTTTTTCTTGATATTCTTGAGACAACCAAACAAGGGATGAATTGATAATTTTTTTCATTTTTGGTTTCATGGGTCAACTTGTAAATTGTTTAGGAGAGGGGGGCCAAGTATATTAATTTTAGAACCAAAAGTAAATTTTTTATGCTAATAAATATACTAAGGAAATTTTTTTCATAGGCTAGAGAGAGAGAGGGGGGGGAATTGTTTTTTTTTTTTTGTTTTAGATTCTTCATTGATTTTATTGTTTAGTTATAATCATCTAAATTAAAGTAGATGAATGTGTAAAAACAAAGTTATATATAAAGTTAAAATCTCTCAAGATGAATGTGTAAAGTCAATTTCTTTATATATTTAATATCTTTTCAAAAAAATATTTATACATTTAATATTATCAACAAAATTTAGGAATAAAAATTAAATAAGAAAAAGAATGATTATATATGTAGTTAATGAGGTGGCGCAATACGAGCATAGCAATAATAAATGTTACGTTTCAGCTTTTAAAAGTATATAAATAGATTTATAATATTCATCTTTGCTTCTTTTATTAAACATGGGAGTTTGTAGCCTACATGACATGCTTGCGCTACACAATATTGTTAGGGAATTTTTTCATGATTGGTGACCAAACTTTTGTAACATTCCTAACGTCACACTAATTGACAAGCATCTCATTCCTGGGGAAAAATGAAAGTTTTTCTTGGTGTCCAATAGATTATGGTATGCAAATATTCATTCTTACCCTTGTATTGACAAGCTAGAAGCCTAGAAGCCAAAAATCATGCTCATATTTTCACCAGTGTCTAAGTGTCATGTTGGCTTTTGGACGCTGCATAGAGACGAAACTATTCCTAAGTTTTTGACATAACATTGGACTCTTTTTCAGGGCGTTTGAGGTCAAATTATTCCTCAATATTCATGACATGCACACCCTGAGACTGGGGACTTTCGTTGGCAAATTTGTGTTTCTTTCTTCAAACCTAGTCTGATCTAATAGTAGGTTTTGAAAATTGATGCACCTAAAATATATAAGGAAGATACTAAATTTATGGGAAATTTTATTACAAAGGGTCTTGTTAACAAGTATTCTAAGGGCATAGGTGCATAGGTAAAGGACTAATAAATACTCAATTATGAGCAATCAAATGAAAACATAATTCTCAATGATTTATTGACTTATATGCATAAACTCACTGTCATTATATGTGCTTTTCTGATATTGTGCATAGAAAAAAAATGGTAGATTCATATGAAAGTAGTAGACTTACGCTCACAATCAATTACATTAGAAGTTATGGAAGAAAAGTTGTGGTCCTACTTGGTTGCTTTAAATTTAATTATCCCCAACAAAAAAAAAAAATTCATCCATGCAACCAAATATATGAATTAAGCGAATCACACCTAAAATACTGTAAACAATAAAGTGTACTGTGTAATGTGTTCCCAAGTTTCAAGCCACATCAACCGTGCGTCCACCACGAACAGTGAAGAAATGGAAAAGCAGCGCATGTGATACATTACCTCGAGGCTCGAGTCCCACATCGTTTACTTAGAAAGCAGCTGAAGAGTTTATGAAGCGTAAGAGCATCTACAGTGGGTTCTCCATATGCCAAATGTTAGATATATTTGGCATACAAGCCCAACAAACACTCAGCAATTGGGAGGCCATATGGGAAAAGCTATTTTTTTTTTTTAGATTTAGCTACAGTACCATCTCAAATGTAAGATGGTACTGTAGTTGTATGGTATAAAAAAAATAATTTTTTAATGCTTTTTATGCCGGGAATTTCTCTCTCCTCCCTCCTTATTTCTGATCTTTTCTCTCTCTTTGTTCTCTCTTTCTCCGTTCTCTCTTTCTCCTCTGCTCTGTGCTCTCTTCTCAGACCCAATACTCTGCCCCTCTCTCTCCTATAAGTTTTAGATGCTTCTCTCTCTCCGATGACCCTCTCTCTCCGATAATGATTCAGACGAGCATCCGTGCTCCTATCCCTTTACCGATTCACAGGCACTCATAAATCCAACCATCTAACCCATTTCACTTTTCACTCCATTAAGATTTGTGGGTTTGGATTCACCGATTCAGTCATCCCTTTTTACCGATTCACTCTTCACTCCGTCGGTCTCTGAAATCAAATCAAAATCAAAAGCCTGGTAAGATTTTGAGTTTTTGTGTTTATGTTTCTTTTCTCTTTCTGCAAGAAAATTTGTGTTTGTGTTTTGGTTTTGATCAAATAATTGCTGTTGATGTTTGATAGCACTCTAAGAAGTTGAATCAAAGGATTACAAATCACCTTTCTTAGAGAAATTTAATTAAACACATTACATGCAACAACTTTTTCTATTCATAAAGTTGATCTTTCAAATAAAATAAACAAACGAAGGGATTAAAAAAATTAGAGACACTATATTCGTATTAAAAAGAAGAAGAATGATTAACCTTCAATTAAAAGTAGGTTAGGTCTGACCTTTGAAGGTTGCTCCTTTTGTATCTGTGAATGTCTTATTTAGCCTTGAAGTTCTTTCTCTCTTTCTTTCTGAGTAGCAATCATCTTTCTTTCTCCTTTTTTTGGGCACAGTGTCATTGACGGGTTTAACGTTGATGAAGAGAAGACGTAAGGGAGAGATAGTAATTGAATTTAAATATATTATGGCAATGACCCTTAGGTTCATTTCACTTATAATAGATGAAAACAGAAACGTAAGAACAACCATGTTAATTATGAGGGAAGACGTGAGAGAGAGATATAGTAATTGAATTTAAATAAATTATGGCAATGACCCTTAGGTTCATTTCACTTATAATAGATGAAAACAGAAATGTAAGAACAGCCATGTTAATTATGAGAAAGACAGAGAGGTTGGCAATTTGAAACGACTAAATCTTGTAGAAGAAGAGGAAACCACAGCTAAGCTTTTGAAGAGATGACAAAGAATGGAGTCCTGCGTAGCACTACACAACATAAATGCTAACAGTGTAAAAAAAAAAAAAGTTAAAACAATCTTTTGGGTAACCGTGGTCAATATTTATGGGCTTGGCCTTTTCATCTACTTTGACAACGTAGTTATATTTTTTAGAAGATTACAATTGTTTGGTCATTGTCAACCTTAGGTCATACATGTAACAGTAAAAATAAGTTATTATAAATTAATGGGTTATAGTTAAAAAAATTTAATGTAAAAAAGGTTAAAAAGACTAAATGGAAGCTTAGAGTGCCACATGGCAGGACCTTATACATTTTCGCATGAGGTTTCTGCTTTTATATATATATTGATTAGTCACCCTTATATTAAAAACTTTTACCCCACTTTAACCCAACAAAAAAAGGTTTGTTACTGACAATTGTTAAAACAGATTCTGCGTGTGCGGGCACAAGTGCACCACGCATGTGGGCAGAGTAAAAATTCCAATTTCATACAACTAATTGTACTTAACAGTAGCTAGAAAGAAATGTAAAAATAAACAAACAAAAAAAAACAAAACAAAATAAAATAAAGAGGGAATTAATGTGCCTGCAAGCCCTGAGGAGTAAGTAAATGAATTTCAATTCGGGTGCATTTCCTGAAAATATTTTGAATTGTGAGTAAACCACATTTTATAAAGTGATTTTGTGGTGCAAACTATAGCCAAATGTGACACCAAAAAGCTCTAGATAAAATTTTTAATGATTATTATTTTTATATCGTAGGGAACCTTTCTAAAAAAAAGTCCCTTAGTCTCACCTCTAGACGGTAAAACCTATAGGCAACTGACCCCACCCACCAAAATCTGTTGCCAGGTAATCTAGGGGCATTCACCCTAGATGGGCTAAGCAATTTATGCTCTTGCCCAAGATCGATATTAACGAATTTTATTGCTTATAAAGAAGAGTAATCATTTTTACAATCCCAATAGATTGGCAATACCCCTCATTTCATGGTTTACTATTAAGCGAAAAGGTTTATATATGTAATTTACAAAACGAGCATTCAAAACAACTAAGTATTTGAATACAATTACCAAACTTAATGTACAGTCCATTAAAAAAAAATGATAATTGCTGAAGCATAAAAGGCAACACGCATAATTATCAAACTAGGTTGTCAAAATCAACAATCTAAATAGTAAACGATGAGCATTGTAATAACTGCCATAATTATCAAACTTTTTCATAATGTAGACTTTCCAACAAATTGTAATGACTTTTCCATGTAACGTAGAAATTTTCCCACAAAATATACACAGTTTCCTACGTAATGTATAGACTTTTTTACGTAATTTTCCGACTTTCCAACAAAATTTATAGATTTTTCCACATAATGCACATACTTTACCTTTCTCTCAAAAAAAGTACAGACTTTACTACATACTATACACAATTTCCTACAAAAATGTAAAGATATTTAGAAAGAATGTACAAATTTTCCAATAAAATTTATAAATTTTCTTACAATATGTACTGAGTTTCCAGATCTCCCAACTTTCCTGCTCACCACCAAAAGTATAGACATTCAACCAAATATACACACTTTCTCACATAATTTACACTCTCCAAAAAAAAATGTACACATTTTCCCACATAATATACACACTTTTCCAACAAAATGTACAAGTTTTATAAAAAAAAAATTAAAAAAGTATAGAGCTAACCTCATAATGTACAATCTTTCCCAAAAAATGTACACACTTTCCCACGCAATGCACTAAATTTCCCACCAAATGTACGCATTTTCTCACTTAAAGTACAAGCTTTCTTACGTATGTAGAGAATATCCAACAAAATGTAAACACTTTCACACATAATGTACAAACTTTCCTACGTAATGTACAAATCTTCCCACATAATGTAAAAAATTTCCCATGTAACAAACTTTTCAACAAAATGCACATATTTTCTCACAATAATGTATATATACTTTCTCATATAATATACACATTTGCTCGTACATACTTTATCATAAAATGTATACACTTTCTCACATAATGTACAAACTTTTCAACAAAAAAAATTTACAAACTTTACAAAAAAGAATGTACACATTTTCCTTCCATATGTACAACTTTTTTTACAAAATGTATACACTTTCCCACAAAATAACACACGTTTGCATGTAATGTACAAACTTTCCAAAAAAATGTAAACACTCTTTACTTATATCATTACTATTTGCTATGAATTTAATTATTAAAATATAAATTAAGTCTTTATCGATACATTATGGGTAATTCTACCGTCCCCCCCTTTTTTGGGGGTACGGTATCCACTAATAGGCAACCTGCTATATCAAATTACCAAAATATTACATTTGATGATATCATCCTCACATTGTCTAATACTAACATCACATATGACTGTACTTTTGTCATATTCGGCGGTTCCCTTATTTTTCTCACATTTGATGATATCATCTTCACATTGTGTAGCACCAACATCACATGTGACTGTACTTTTGTCACATTCAGTAGTTCTCTCATTTTTTTTTCTCACATTTGATGTGATAGGCCGAGAAAGTATTGACCCATTTGGTAACTTAATCAAATTAATTAGCTAAGTAAAATTAATTAGATTCAATTACATGCAATAAATGTGGTAGTACAAACAAATCACCAACTAAGTTAAATGCAGCGGAAAATAAATTTGACACAGGTGATTTGTTTACGAATAGAAAAAACCACCGAGACAAAACCCCACCAGATGAATTTAAGGTCATCACTTCCGAGAATCCACTATTATCAAAATAAGCGATTACAAGTAAAAGGAATCTCAATACCTAATATCAACCTACAGTTGAACCCTTACCCCAATACCCAATTGGACTTGTAATGTAGCGGCAATCTCTCCTTTCAATGTACGGCTCTCTGTATGTGACTAACCAATGATGCACGGATCCTAATACGTGACTAACACACCAACTTGAGGAAGATGTTAGTTGCAAAGTTTTTCACTTCATCTAATAATGAAGATTGGGAAACTCCTTGGCCAAAAACCCTTGGCACAAAGACGCAGTAGCTTCTAGAAAGAATATGATGAACTAGGGCAAATTCTGTCTCCTATTACAATTTGCATACACAATGACTTTGTATCAAGTTGCATCACCTTGCATTGCCTTTAACGGCATTTAAAATAATTCTTATATATATCTAGGGTTGTAAGAAAAGAAACTCTACATAAATACACATGGATATGAGTTAAATCAGATCTGAAAATTTGAATTTCGTAATTCTCGATAGATATAGCTTCTGTCAAGCTGCTGTCGAGCATCAGCATTAAACTTCGATAGATATGATCTGTCAACCTATTTGTTGAGATTTAATGAACAACATTTCTTCACTTGTTTCTTAGACAGATTTGCATAGTTTCAATATTAAACTTGAACTCTTATTCCTTGAAGTATTAAACACATCCTAGATCTACCAAATTACAAGTAAAGTGCATTTTGTCAAAAGATTAGCCAATTTACATAACATATGTCTTTAACAAGTTCCACATATGTCCTAACAAGTTCTGTCGAGCTACTATCGAGCATCAGCATTAAACCTCAATAGATATGATCTGTCGAGCTATCTGTTGAGATTTAATGAACAACGCTTCTTCACTTGTTTCTTGGACAGATTTACATGGCTTCAATATTAAATTTGAACTCTTATTCCTTCAAGTACTAAACCCATCATAGATCTACCAAATTACAAGTAAAGTGCGTTTTGTAAAAAGATTAGTCAATTTACATAACATATGCCTTTAACAAGTTCCACATATGACCTAACATCATAGTATCATTCTCACATTGTGCAGTACCAACATCACATGCGATTGTATTTTTGTCACATTCGATGGTTCCCTTATTTTTTATCACATCCGGTGGTTCTCTTATTTTTTCTCATATTTGATGGTTTTATTGTCACATTAGGCAGCACCAACATCATATTTGATCGTACTTTTCTCACATTCGGTGGTGTTTTAATTTTTTCCTCACATTTGACAGTTTCATTGTCACATTGGGCAGTACCAACATCACATGTGACTGTACTTTTATCACATTCGATGATTCCCTTATTTTTTCTCACATTTGATGGTTTCATTGTCACATTGGGCAGTACTAACATCACATTTGACCGTACTTTTGCCACATTTGGTTGTACTCATATTTTTTTCTCACATTTAATAGTACCATCTTCAAATTGTGCAGTACCAACATCACATGTGACTGTACTTTTGTCACATTCAGTGATTCCCTTAATTTTTTTTCTTACATTTGATAGTTCTATTGTCACATTGAGCAGTACTAACATCTTATTTGACTATACTTTTTTCACATTCAGTGGTACTTTAATTTTTACTCACATTTGATAGTTCCATCGTCACATTGGAATTTGGGCAATACCAACATCACATGTAACCGTATTTTTGTCATATTCAATAGTTCTCTTATTTTTTTCTCACATTTGATAGTTTCATTATCACATTAAGTAGTACCAACATTACATATGACAGTATTTTTGCCACATTCAATTGTACTCGTATTTTTTCTAACATTTGATGGTACCATCTTCAAATTATGCAATACCAAAATCACATGTGACTGTACTTTTGTCACATTTGGTGGTTTAATTTATTTTCCCTCGCAAATGATGGTTCTATTGTCACATTAGGCAATACTAACATCACATTTGACCATACTCACATTTGGTTGTACTTAATTTTTTTTTTCACATTGTGCAGTACTAACATCACATGTAACTGTACTTTTGTTATATTTGGTGCTCTCTTTATTTTTTTATCACATTTGATTATTCAATTGTCACATTAAGCAGTACTAACATTACATTAGACCATACATTTCTCACACTTGGTGTTTCTTTTGTCACATTCGATGATTCTATTTTTTTTCTCACCAATTACCATAATAACCCAAAAAAAAAAGATCGAAATACTCTTAGAACCTAAAAAATGATAGAATCACCCTAAAACTCAAAACAAATTACCAAAATTCCTAAAAAATCCCAAAAATAACCAAAATAACCATGAAACTTTGAAAATGACCAAAATACCCTTAAAAAAATTGACCAAATGACCTTGAAACTTTAAAAAAGAAAAAAAAAAGACCAAAATTACCATAAGACCTAAAAAATGATTGAAAGAACAATAAAACCTAAAAATGACCGAAATAACAATGAAACCTAAAAAATGACCATATGACCTTGAAACTTAGAAATTGACCGAAATTACCTTGAAACCAAAAAAATGACTAAAATGACCTTGTAACCTAAAAAGTGATTGAAATACCCTTAGGACATAAAAAAATTACTTAAATATTTATAATCCACTTAATAATATAAAATTTACAAATGAAAAGAAGTGAAAAAAAAAAAAAAATTTACCCAGTACTTAATTTCTTAAAAGTAAAGTATCATACAAAAAGATAAAGATAAATCACTCCACAATCCACACTCTAAATACTAATTACTATCTTAAATATTATAATTTACTTAATAATATAAAATTTACAAAGAAAAAAT
>NW_027069518.1:1302747-1382134 GCF_002906115.3 Quercus suber
CTCTAAATACTAATTACTATTTTAAATATTTATAATCCACTTAATAATATAAAATTTACAAAAAAAAAAAGTGAAAAAAAAAAAATTTATCACAGTACTTGAATTCTTAAATTAAAGTACCATACAAAAAGAAAAAAAAAAAGATAAAGATAAATCCTCCACAATCCATTAAATACTAATTACTGTTTTAAATATTATAATTCACTTAATAATATAAAATTTACAAAAAAAAAAAAATTATCCAGTACTTTTTTCTTGAAGTAAAGTACCATACAAAAAGAAAAAAATAAAATAATAAAATAAATCACTCCACAGTTAACTCTAAATACTAATTACTATCTTAAATATTTATAATCCACTTAATAATAAAATTTACAAAAGAAAAAAAAGTGAAAAAAAAATTTACCCAGTACTTGATTTCTAAAAAGTAAAGTATCATACAAAAGAAAAAAAAATAAAGATAAATCCTCCACATTCCACACTCTAAATACTAATTACTATCTTAAATATTTATAATCAACTTAATAATATAAAATTTACAAAAGAAAAAAAAAGTGAAAAAAAAAACCTAGTATTTAACTTCTTAAAATAAAGTACTATACAAAAAAGAAAAAGATAAAGATAAATCACTCCATAGTCCATAATCTAAATACTAATTACTATTTTAAATATTTATAATTCACTTAATATATAAAATTTACAAAAAAAAAGTGCAAAAAAAAAATACTCAGTACTTGATTCCTTGAAAGTAAAGTACCGTACAAAAAAAAATAAAGATAAATCACTCCATAGCCCACAGTCCACAATCTAAATACTAATTACTATCTTAAATATTTATAATCCACTTAATAATATAAAATTTACAAAAGAAAAAAAATTGAGAACAAAAATTTACTCAGTACTTGATTTATTGAAAGTAAAATCCTATACAAAAAGAAAAAAAAATCACTCCATAGTCCATAATCTAAATACTAATTATATATTAAATATTTATAATCTACTTAATAATATAAAATTTACAAAAAAAAAATTACCCAGTACTTGATTTTTTGAAAATAAATTACTATACAAAAAGAAAAAGAAAAAAAGATAAAGATTCACTCCACAGTCCACAGTCTAAATACTAATTACTATCTTAAATATTTACAATCCACTTAATATATAAAATTTGCAAAAAAAAGGAAAAAAAAAAAGGAAATTACCTTATACTTGATTTCTTGAAAGTAAAGTACCATACAATCAGAAAGAAAAGAAAAGGAAAAAAAAAAAAAAAGATAAATCTCTACACAGTTCACATTCTAAATACTAATTACTATCTTAAATATTTATAACCCACATAATAATATAAAATTACAAAAGAAAAAAAAAATTTACCCAATACTTGAATTTTTGAAATAAAGTACTTATAAAAAGGAAAAGAAAAAAATATAATATAAGATAATACCCCACATTCCATACTCTAAATACTAATTACTATCTTAAATATTTATAATCCACTTAATAATATAAAATTTAAAAACAAAAATAAATATGAAACCAAATTACCAGTACTTATATTTCCTTAACGTAAAGTATCCATACAAAAGATAAAGATAAATCACTCCACAATCCACACTCTAAATACTAATTACTATCTTAGAGACTTATAATCATTATATATTAAAATTTACAAAAAAACAAAGAGTTAAAAAAATACTCATTACTTGATTTCTTGAAAGTAAAGTACCATACAAAAAGAAAAAGAAAAAAAACAAAAGTAAATTATAAATCTACTCCAAGTCCACATTCTATATACTAATTACTATTCTTAAATATTTATAATTATTTAATAATATAAAATTTACAAAAAAAAAAAAAGTAAAAAAAAAAAATTTACCCAGTACTTAATTTTTTCAAAGTTAAATGTAGTACAAAAAGAAAAAAAAATAAATCACTCCATAAGTTTTGAAAGTAAAGTACCATAAAAAAGAAAAAAAAGGAAGATAAAGAAAAATTATTCTACAGTCTCACACTCTTAAATACGAATTACTATTTTAAATATTTATAATCCACTTATATTTAAAATTTACAAAACAAAAAAAAAAAAAATTTTTTTCAGTACTTGATTTCTTAAAATTAAAGTACCATACAAAAAAAAAAAAAAGATAAAGTAAATATACTCCACAATCCATTCTCTTAAATACTAATTACTAGTCTTTAAAATATTTATAATTCACTTAATATATAAAATTACAAAAGAAAAAAAAATTACCAGTAAATTTTGATCAAAGTAAAGTACCATACAAAAGAAAAAGAAAAAAATAAAAAGATAAAAACAAATCTACAGTCTACACTCTAAATACTAAGCATTAATTATTTAATATTTATAATCCACTTAATAATATAAAATTTACAAAAAGAAAAAGTGAAAAAAAAAATTTACCCAGTACTTGATTTTTTGAAATAAAGTATCCATATAAAAAGAAAAAAAAGATAAAGATAAATCACTCAATTCCACCCTCTAAATACTAATTACTATCTTAAATATTTATAATTACTTAATAATATAAAATTTACAAAAAAAAAAATTGAATAAAAAACTTTTCCAGTACTTTATTTCGAAAGTAAAGTACATATAAAAAGAAAAAATAAAATAATAAAGATCAAATCATCACAGTCATATATCTAAATACTAATTACTATCTTAAATTTTAAAATCTACTTAATAATATAAATTTACAAAAGAAAAAAAAGTGAAAAAAAAAATTTACACTATACTTGATTTTTTGAAATTAAAGTACCATACCAAAAAAAAAAAAAAAAAAGAAGATAAAGATAAAACACTCCATGGACCACACTCCAAATACTAACTACTAACTTATAATCCACTTAATAATATAAAATTTACAAAAGAAAAAAAAAAGTGAAAAAAATGTTTACCACTTTATTTTCTGAAAATAAAGTACCATACAAAAAGAAAAATAAATAAATAACTCCACGATCCATACTTTAAATACTAATTACCATCTTAAATATTTATAATCCACTTAATAATATAAAATTTTCGAAAGAAGAAAAAGTGAAAAATAAATAAATTTACACAATACTTGATTTCTTGAAAATAAAGTACCATATAAAAAGAAAAAGAAAACAAAAAGATAAAGATAAATCACTCCATGGTCCATACTCTAAAAACTAATTACCATCTCAAATATTTATAATCTACTTAATAATATAAAATTTACAACAAAAAAAAAGTGAAAAAAAATTTCCCAGTACTTAAGCTCTTGAAAATAAAGTACCATCTAAAAGGGAAAAAAAAAAAGATAAAGATAATTCACTCCATAGTCCACACTTTAAATATTAATTTCTATCTTAAATATTTATAATCCACTTAGTAATATAAAAATTAAAAAAAAAATTTACTTTGTATTTGATTTCTTGAAAATAAAGTACCATACAAAAAGAAAAAGATAAAGGTAAATCACTCCACAATCCATATTTTAAATACTAGTAACTATCTTAAATATTTATAATCCACTTAATAATATAAAATTTACAAAAGAAAAAAAAAAGTGAAAAAAAAAATTACTCTGTACTTGATTTCTTAAAAGTAAAGTACCATACAATATGAAGAAGAAAAAGAAAATAAAGAAAAATCATTTCACAGTTCACACTCTAAATACTAATAACTATCTTAAATATTTTATAATCCACTTAATAATATAAAATTTACAAAAAAAAAAAAAAAAAAAATTACCCAGTAATTGCTTTTTTTTAAATAAAGTACCATACAAAAAGAAAAGAAAAATATAAAAATAAATCACTACGCAGTCTACACTCTAAATACTAATAACTATCTTAAATATTTATAATCCACTTAATAATATAAAATTTACAAATGATTTTTTTTTTACTCTGTATTTGATTTCTTAAAAGTAAAGTATCATACAAAAAGAAAAAGAAAAAGAAAATAAGGATAAATCATTTCACAGTCTACACTCTAAATACTAATGACTATCTTAAATATTTATAATTCACTTAATAATATAAAATTTACCAAAAAAAAATCTCAGTACTTTATTTCTTGAAAGTAAAGAACCATACAAAAAAAAAATATATTAAAGAAAAATCACTCCACAATCCACTCTCTAAATACTAATTACGATCTTAGATATTTATAATCTACTTAATAATATAAAATTTACAAAAAAAGAGTTAAAAAAATACTCATTACTTGATTTCTTGAAAGAAAGTACCATACAAAAAGAAAAAGTAAAAAAAAAAAAAGATAATTATAAATTACTCCACAGTCCACATTCTATATACTAATTACTATCTTAAATATTTATAATTCACTTAATAATATAAAATTTACAAAAGAAAAAAAAAGTAAAAAAAAAAAATTTACCCAGTACTTAATTTTTTCAAATTAAAGTACCATACAAAAGGAAAAAAAAATCACTCCATAGTTTTGAAAGTAAAGTACCATATAAAAAGAAAAAAAAAAGATAAAGACAAATTATTCCACAGTTCACACTTTAAATACTAATTACTATTTTAAATATTTATAATCCACTTAATAATATAAAATTTACAAAAAAAAAAAGTGAAAAAAAAAATTTATCCAGTACTTGATTTCTTGAAATTAAAGTACCATACAAAATGAAAAAAAGAAAAAATAAAGATAAAGATAAATTGCTCCACAATCCATTTTTTAAATACTAATTACTATTTTAAATATTTATAATTCACTTAATAATATAAAATTTACAAGAGAAAAAAAAATTTATCCAGTACTTTTTTTCTTGAAAGTAAAGTACCATATAGAAAGAAAAACATAAATAAATAAATATAAATCACTCCACAGTTTATACTCTAAATACTAATTACTATCTTAAATATTTATAATCCACTTAATAATACAAAATTTAATTGCACAAAACTTTAACATTTTTTAAGGATAAACAGCAGACACAGAGATTTAACCTTCAATGTACACAATTGTGGGGGTGGCTCAGACCTTGTAGGTTTTGAGCTACACATGGGTGGAGTGTTCAGACTTGGTCATAAATCATAATGGCTGTGCTTGGACTTTTTGTCTATTTTGAGAAGGTAGTCATTTGTTTTTAGAGAATTACATTTATTTGGTCTAATTGTCAACCTCAGCCTATATCAATAACTAATAATAAAAATAAGTTAGTATAAGTTATTGAGTAATAAGTTAAAAACTTAATGAAGTTTAAAAAACTAAATGGAAACTTAGAGCGCCATATGACAGGACCTCATGTATCCCCATATGAGATTTCTACTTTTATATATATATATATATTGATGGTTTTTTTTCCCTGTAATGTTCATTGATCCAGGACAAAGCAGCTTAGGAGTTTGCTTGATACAAGAGAAATAAGTAAACATTCAAGGTACCTAGGCTCACTCATGATTTTATCCAATAGAAAAGTTGAGGATTTTAGGTACTTGAAAGATGAGTAGAGAAAAAAATTGTGTGGATGTTGGAATAAATGATTTTTTTGGGCAGGTAGATGTGCAATGATTAAGTCGTTGGTCCAAGATATTGCAACCTATGTAATCTCCACATTCAAGGTCCCGAATCAGTTATGTGATAAACTTGATCGTATGTCTAGTCGTTTATGGTGGAAACATAAACTGGGGGAAGGTAAATACTTGTCACTGAGGGCATGTAAATTGTTGCGTTAGCCAACAATTCAGGGGTTCTCAATTTTAGGAGTTTGGATATCAATAAGGCAATGTTACAAAATTGGGGAGAATGATTGCTACAAACAGAGAGAGCCAATGTGTTAGTTCTAAGGGGAAAATAACATTTGATTACATGGTACAAAGGTTGTGGAGGGGTTTGTCGACGGAGAAAGGTAGATTTTGGATATGGGTATCGAAATGGGTGCCGTACTAACTTGGTGGGCACGATACTCTGGTGAGGCGAGGAGCCTTGAGAATAGCTCGCTTAGCCTGTCGTGGGCTTCTAAACCTCACACATATTACTACACAAGTGATGATGTGTCAGTTTTTTTTATGTTTTAACATATTTAATACAGTGATAACATGTCAATTTTTAGTTTAATCATATTATCTAAGGAACTAAAAGTAATCATTTTAAACTTTCAGATCTACCGTCTCTCTAGGAGTTTAACTTCTTCTTATTTATTTATTTTTTTTTATAAATTGCTCATGGACTAAAGTCTAGGGGTGAATAGTGCTTTTTTTTTTTTTTGGCCTAAATGTTAGCAAAAATACTGTAATATGTATGTATGAAACAAGAGTTTTGGGGTTCCTTTTGATTTTGGGCATAGCACAACTTTTTTTTTTTTTGTAATTATCTAAAACATTTTTGTTTTGAGATGGCCAATTTAGTAAAAAATAATTGGTTATTGAGGTGGAATTATATGATTTTATTTTAGTCTTAATTCAATATTATACAGTAAAACATCTCTTTTTGTACTGAATGGGATAGGATGGTAGGTGAAGTTGCATACATATTTAATTCATATAAATTGTAGTATTTTATATATATAAAAAAGTATATTACCACCCCCCCCCCAAAAAAAAAGAAAAAAGAAAAAACTACTTAACATTAAAAGTCCACTAAAAACAATTAATTTATATGCTATTAGCTCACAAAGGAACAGAAAATAGCTGTAAAAAAGTATATGGGGGGTAATATTTCGTCAAGAAACTCGAAGTTCATTGGTAAAATAAATGTATTCACAGTATGAATAATGCTTACACTGGATCAAGGCTTCCGTGTTAACTTATCTATGCATCCTCATTTTGTGTCGGTATTACATTGGCCAGCTTATTTTCCGAAGTGGCTTAAGAAGATAATAATAAAGTTAATAAATAAAAATAAAAATTAATTAAAATAGTATAATAAAACTTATAAATAATAATAAAAAGCATAGTTTTAAATAATAATAGTAAAAATACTAACTTATTTGCAAACTTATTTGTAGTTTATTTGTTAAAACTCACTTTTTGTCTCACATTGCCGACGGAAAATAAGCAATAAACCCTGTAGCAATATTGTGCCAGTGCCAGTGCCAGTGCCAGTGGCAAGTCAAATCTGATGGAATTTAAAAGTTAAAACCACTAGCCCCCACTAAAAAAAAGCCCAAAAACCATGGGCTAGTAATGTCCCACATTATAATATATAGAAGTAGATTATTATAAATTAGCCAGAATCTATGAGTTAATTACATATCACAGATCATGTAAAAGATATTATTTTTTTTAACAAAAAGAGTGAAAAAAAAGCTCATGAGTATCTTCTCCAAAGATGCTTTGCCAGTACATATTACAAGATACCTACCCTCTTAGAAATAGAGGAATCCTCTTCACAAACACCCAAAATTCTTATTGGTACCGCATAAAGGGATTAATAAACAAACATTGGGTTTGAGTTGAAGAGAAAAGGTAAAAAACCCAAAGCAAGCACCTTAAGAACTGGTGGTGGGTTTCTGAATGACAAAGGCCATGCACTGAGCTTGTTTCTTGTTGTCAAAAGCCAACAAGCGAATATAAGCATTTGGGTAAGTCTTTCTGCACTCATGGATTTCATTGAGGACTTGAGAGGCATCACTGCACCCAAACATGGGTAGCTTCCACAGTGTCCAATACCTCCCATCATAGTATCCTGGCATTCGGCTATTCTCTCTACGAACACTCCCCACCTTCCATAGAAATAAAACAAAAACATCAAATTATACAAACTGGCACATTAGTTTTTGAATTCTCTGAAAAGATGAGCATAGATTCATGTGTGCCGGTTATTTTGGCTTATTGATTTGGAATATGATTGGTGTACATAAACAAATGATTTACATGCCCTTTTTTTTTTAATTTAATACAAACAAGTTGATGAATAAAGATTCCATTTGTTGAAACATGGAATAATGGAAACATCACTAATTAACTATAAATCTTAATTAATCTCATCTAACCTCATCAAACTCAAGGCAAGGAATCCATTCCATTTTCATCATGTAGTCAACCTCCTTTGCAATTGAATCCTCAGAGAGGGGAGGGAGGTAGGAGAGTGTCTCAAACTTTTTATTGTTAATGGGATTCCATGTCTGTTAAAGAATAATCAATTAAACAGAACAAGTTAGAAGGAGAAAAACTAGTAATAATAATCACTGATCAGTGAGTTTTTGGTTTTATATCAACAATATTACCTTCATGCAGTAAGTTTTAGAACCATTGGAGATGGTTTTCTGGCTCCATCCAATAGATTCTCTCACTGCAGGCAGCTTTGTGGAGTTTGATTTCAAGCCAACAAAACCTGATACAGCAGCAACCGGAGATGTAAAGATCCCAGCAGACATCTTCAGACGGTGGTGGTGGTGGCACTAACAAAGAAGACTGAATAAAGAGAAAGCAGAACAGGTAGCACAGAGTGTGGTATTAGTATTATAACTTTACAGGTGTTTCTGTTTGAAGGACAAAGAGTTGGTGCTTTAACCTGTAGTGTATCACCAACTACACCCTTTTTTTATGTATTAAGGCAATTAATTACTACTTATCTACGGTATGTTACTTAGGACCCCAAATCACACAACAATTATCTCATGTAAGAGTGTGTCTATGAGCCGGTTCGGATCAGGTTTAGGGTAAAACCACCACTCAACTCGATCAACTCAATTCTGGAATCACACCACCCATGAGTCTTTGGATCTTAGACCCACCATGTCTTAATGGGTCTAGCGGTCAAATCAGTCGAAACACTTGGGCTAAATAGAGTTATTATTTCTGGTATTGTTTTGATGGATCTTGCCAAATTTGGTTGAGATCTCATTAAAATTTCAATTTATGGGTGACACCCGCGAAAAACGGCAGAGATCAGCAATCTCGTCAGATTTTGTAGGAAGAGATCTATTATCAACTGCCGTGTTAAGCGAATCCATGGAATCTAGGATTGGGCCCAATCAAATAACTTTTTTTTTTTTTTTGGTACCAAATCAGGTTGTACAACTCTAATCTCATGTATTAAATATATACATTCTTCTTCTAATAATATATAAGTCTCATAATTGCGTAAAATTCACAAATTATATGTATAATTATGCATATATATTATGCAGGATACCATACAATTTTGTACACCAAGTTGTTTATGTAAGCATTACCCTTTCAATTAAATAGTAGAGAAGAATCATTTTTCTACTAATTTAGCTTTTTGTGGTGCTTAAAATTTTAATATGGGTGGGATGTGGACATGCGTGCCTTTCACAGACCAACTTGAACATGCGTGTCTTCTTTAAATTTTAATATTCAAAAGCCAAGTGGAGTAATTCAACATCCACTATACAGATACAGACGTAGTGATGATAATCAGCAAGCAAACCTCATTGAAGCACATAACATAATAAACTCTTTGGCAGGCCCAAACTTAGAGACGGCCCATAAACGTAGTTTAAGCTGGCAGCAGGCTCATCTAAACAACAATTGATGTGGGTGCTTATGTTTTACAAACAAATAAGCATAGCTTTATCGTCTTGCATTTCAAGCCTTAAATCGCCAAATAAAAAGTCATTCTATTAATTAAAACAATGATATTTTACAAAGGGGAATTTATTCTGTTAGAACCATGCATGTCACATTTAGCACCTGTTACTACTCTCGATTGACTAAAATTAAGAAATATTATTTGTCCATGATTTTAGTCTAATCAAGAGATTCTTCTAAGTCAAATTTAGTTCCTTTACATACCCTACTTAAGATTAACTGTAAAATAGTAACTAATAATGGTAAAAGTGTAGCCACAACAATCTTTCCATTGTAAACATAAAGCCATTAAGTATGTTCCAATTAGCTCAATTGGTAAAGTATTTAATGATTGAATGAGAGATTTAGGTTTTAATTTCTGCTTACACCAAAAACCGGTTTGTGACACTATAAGTTAAAATTCTCTTAAAAAAAAAGCCATCAAGTCAAACCAAATGAACTCTTGCATTCACTCTCTACATTTTTTTTTCTTCTTCATTTTATTTAACATTGTATTAGAGCCGACCTCACTCAATTTCAAGCAGCCCACTACCAACTAATGCTTAACTCAGATGTTGATTGCCTTTTTATATCTCTCGATTGCCATTGTCAAACCATCTTCAGATATTTTTTTTCCCTATTCGGTGGTCTTTAAGTCGCACAACTTGGCCCATAACTCATTCCTCTTGGGCTCAATCTATGCGAAATTTGTTAACTCACTCAAATGTTTCAACACGCCCTTATTCTTTGCCAATATTCTTCTGGCCACTAGTTGTAGCTATCCTCCTACCAAAGTAGCCACTCTTTTGTCACTAGTCTGCAGTTATTTGTCTATCGTTGTTGTTCGTTGCCATTGCTAGCATTTTGCAAGATTCCATTGTGCTTGGCCGATTCTACATCTAATTTGGTCACTCATTGCCATCTTCAAGACATCATAACGGGTATTCATTCCAAACTCAAGGCATCATCAAGCTTGGATCTTGAGTTTGAATGAGGAACGTTAGTGTATCATCAATATCACATTTAGCACATATTGATATTTTTAATTGACTAAAATCAAATAATTGTCCTTGATTTTAGTCCAATCGAAGGATTCTCTTAAGTCAACTTAAATTTATATGTATACCCCAATTATGTTTCACCGTAAAATACAATTGAGAATAGTAAAAATATAATTACTAAAGACTTTTCATTATAAATGTATGTTATCAAACTGAACAAGGTAAATCCTTACTTCATTCATGTTCTCAGAGTTTGAGACATTGAGAAGTATTGTCAACACGCAACTCATGGAAAATTCCATCAATAATCAGGATCCAAACAAAACTTGTACCTATATCCTCTGTTTCAAAAATTTTCTTGAAGTCATTACGCACTCCCATGCCACAATTTTCCTAGGACAGATTAAACAGTCCAGATCGGCCCAGGAGATCTACCAATTCACTCATGGTGCTCAAATTACTGGAGAAATGCCATAAACCTTGCTTATACATGCAAATAACCAATAACCATTTTGATTAATTCAAGAGATATTGTGATTAAATCTAACCAAAAAAATATAGAATTCTACTCCTTTTCTTTTCCATATTTGCAAAGAGTTCAGGTCCATTTTATCCTTGTCAGTTGCCATGATTAGCCAAACCCCAAGTTCATAGGCCAATAGCACACCAAGTTGTTATGTCTTTACTTTTGTGGATCCTTTCCTGGCATTGCCCATTGAGCCCCAAAAATGGAACACTAGCAGTATCTTTGTTACCATAAAACAGTGGGAGTAAAAGACAATAGACCAATTAATCAATTTTCACAGATATATCAGTCCACGATTATTCTTCTCTTAATAGGATTTCCCACGTTAAGATTTTATGCAAGCAGCCATCAGACTGTCGAGATTTTCAACTGTCATAGTTTTTATTTTACTCAACACATCCAACAGAAGAAAACCAGATTGCTGGAATATTTGTGTTCCACTATTATCAGGGTCTGATTATGCGGTTTGACTATGCCAAGTCATCAAAAAGAAATTAAATCCTCTCCTTGCCAATCCAATCCAGACTTTATTTATTCTGGCACTCGTCATTATTGTTCAAGTCATTCAATCAATAAGTACAAAGAACACCACATACAAAAGCAATTAGGAAATTAAATAACTAAATGGAATATATCAATGTATGAGACAGAATCTGTATCGAAAAATGAAATGAGCTCTAAGATTCTTACATCATCATAAGAATGGCATGATGGTGAGATGATAAATATAAATAATGAAGGTCTAAATTATGAATGTTAGAGGGTATAAAGAATTACTGCTACACAAACCCTGAGGGGGCTTGTATTCAAAAGGTGTTGCATCTTAATAGCAGGCAGGACCCATTACAAGATGGTCAATGCCAAAGCTTCATGCAAAATCCAGCAGGCACTACAGTTGATCTCTTGCTTGAAATGCATTCTGAAAAGGTGTCCACAAGCTGCTCTGCAAGAGATGCAGGATCTTCTAAAAAAGTATCCACAAAAACCTTCACGATCCTTACTTCTTGTGGGGTTGCCCTCAAGCTATACCAAGTAAGGAATTTCTGCCTGAAATTCTTCTCTATATGTCCCTCGCACTCTAAATATCTTATTATTTTCACATAATACTCAAAATCCCTATCTGAAGTACCATTTGCTGCACATTCCTCATCCTGCCTATCTGTAGTTCTCTGTTTTGATGTGCTGCCATCTTGGGGATCCTCTCCCTTCCCAATCCCATTTTCCAGATCCTTACTGCAGGATTTCGATCTCACATTCACATTATCCAGATCCATGCTGCAAGATTTGGATCTCGCATTCCTTCCTGATCCATCCTTAAGTACTTCCAACTTGCATGGAGTTATGGGCAAGCTAGCTTCTGAATTGCTGACATATGGCACACATTCCATCCCTGTCCGAACAGGGGAAGTTGACACATCATCATTGCTAATGTCCTCAATAATTTGGCCATCCTGAGAGTTCTTGTTCTCATGCTTCAAGACATCAGACTTGGGAGCAGAGCCAACTGTTCCCATGACACATTCCTCATCCAACAATGATACCACATCTGCCGGGTTTCCTTCTTTACCCGTACCAGTGCAGTTCATAGCAACATCACATAATTTTGCAGAACTAAAGTTATTGGATTCCTTGCTATAAGCAAGATAATTGTCTGCTCGATTATCAGCCTGGTCACTGTATGGAGTAATGTTATTAGTTTCATCTTCCACGGAGGAAGGATTGGAAAGGCTACTACAGTTGGTAGCCGGACTTTGACTTCTTTCTTTTACAAAGCTGTTTAGGACATCATCATCAGCACTGCCAGTTGAGAAATGAACTTCACACATACCCAACTCACTTGAACCATTAAGTGAAACAACTTTGAAACTATACTCTGTAGCTGGACTTAGTCCTGTGATAACAAACCTTGTTTTTGGAGCAAGTAGTTTACAAGTAGGTTCTCCTGGATAATCCACATCATGAGCCTTACGATGCCATAAGGAATAACCAACAATATCTTCTGGTGAAGGATCTTCTGAACCCAAAATCACAGTGAGAGATGTTGCATGGATATCTACAAATCTGACAATATTCGGAGCAATCAAAATTGAATCTGTAAATTTTGAAGGGCATAAAACAGAAGAATCGTTACTGCTTTACTCAATTCCCAACAATTCAAGGCACCAAAACAATATCATGAAACATAATATTTCCTGCAGTTAAGTCAAAATCAGTATTAACAAAAATAACCTTAACTCATATTTTTAAATAATTAAAGAAACTAGATAAAACTCCAATGTTACTGGGAGTACGTAATTATCTGCTTGTTACACAGGATCACAACCACGTTACTAAATCATAAAAACCAATTTGCATCAATTTTGGTGATACAGCTCACATAGCAAAAGAGTACCTTTAATCACAGGAATTGGCAATGGATGCAAAAACGTATTGGAAAGCATTGAGTCCAGTGACTCCACAGCCAAAGCACACAGTTTCTGAACCTCTGGTCCTGTAGAAAGCCTGTTGACTATACCCCTACCCATTTTTACAGGTAAACCAGTTAAAGGACCCACTTCAGCTTCAAGCTTCTCAATAGCTTCATGCACGAATTCATAGAGCTTTCGATACTTTTCGGTCCCGTTTAAAAGCTTTTGGCTTAAGGACACACGATAGCACAGTATGTCTACTCGTCTGGTATCCTTTGCTGTCATCAGTTGTTTTCTCCAGCATCTAAATATATTTACACAATCAATCCTAATCAGATCATAATTTAAGTCCTATATTTATGAATAAAAGTATCAGTTAAGGCAATCAGTATTACAGAGTAGTGTAGTTTCAAATAATGTGCATGCTGTCATTTGTTTAATCTAGACACATGGTGAGCACTGCATTTTAAAAACCCAACTTTTAAAGGGAACATCTCTTATTGTCTTGTCTCTTAATTAAAAAGATAGAAATTTCAAAATTACCCCTAAACAAAGTTCTCAAAAAAATTTATTGTTTAAAGTGCTTTTGTTAGGTAGGGGCATAATTGGAAACTTGGTAAATTAATAGTTTTGAATTTGAGAAACAGGACAAAATTTCAAGACATCCTAAAATGGAATACAGGGCCAAGAATTTGGGATGGAGGGAGTATGACATTAGAAAGTAAATACAGTTCAGAAAATATTGAATGGCTCAATTCATGTTCTGCATGAACTCAAATAACAAATATTACAAATTGGCATAATGTAGATAAGGGATGGAAGCACATTGATACTTCCCAAGAGGGTAAGAAAGTCCAAAATATAAAACCAAAAAAAAAGATTATCTTCCAATCATCAACATCACACAATTGGTAATTCGACAAAGAATGTGGTGATTGTGATGGGTGTGTGTGTGTGTGCATGCGCGCACGCGTGTATAATTGCCTTAACTACTCATCACTATATAATTTTTTTTTTTGATAAGTAAGAAAGAAGTATATTCAAGAAACTACCTCATGAAAACTACATAAGGCAGGCAAAGGATACAAGGGAGGAAACAAACAGAGAAACAACAAAACAAACAACCAACAAAAAACTAAGAACAAAGAAGAGAATTGAGGAACAAAGGGAGAGAGTCACTAGAGGTGAGTCTCCAAGCCCTAGACCAATCAAATAGAGAGCCACTAAAGAAAGCTAGCAACTGATCATCGGTTTTATCCTTATCTTCAAAAGTTCGCCAGTTTCGCTCCCTCCAGATACACCACATTAGACAAAGAGGAAAACTTAACACCTAGGATTTGTTATAAAAATATTGTGAATATAGCACTTCTTAAAAAAAAAAAAAAAAAAAAAAGCAGTATACAAAAAAATTCACAACATTTCACAAGTTGAATAATTTTTACTAGTTCTAATCTAGGTCTACTATTAACATCACTTTTTAACTTACCATTATCAATTTGTCACATCAATAAATGTGAAAAGTTTTATCAAATTTTTTGTCTATAAACTTTCTTTAAAAAAAATTACTTTAAAAAAATTACGTGGTTTATATTAATTAGTACATAGTAATTTTGCATCTAAAATAAGATAATAGAGTTTAAGTAATATTTATTTTTTTTTTAAGTTATATTTAAATATATAAAAGGCCTCAATTTCAGTTTTCACTTTAGGCCCCCAAATGCATCAAGCCACCCTTGTTAAATGCATAAAAGTATTACCAATTCTATATCATAAGAGGGAAAATTACAACTTACTCATTTGTGGGTTGACCAAAATTTAAATTGCTTATTTATGGTTCGAAATTTGACACTTTACCCACTTGAGGTTAACTCTGTTAAAGTTTTGTAACTCACCTATGACATTTTCGTTAGAAAACAACTTTTAATATCAAAATATAACATAAAACAGACCAAAAAGCTAGGGTAAAACCTTCACTTGGCTACACTGTAGAGTGGTTTAATTAGAGTCAAGCTCTCCCTTTTTCTTTTTTTTTTTCTTTTTGCTTAAACGCTTTCCCATTCTCTTGATTCCAATCAAAGAAGCACTTCCAATTTTTTCTAAACTCTGCAAGCTGGGTAAATTCAACTTTATAGAGGCACCATAATCAGATGGCATTACCTCTTTGGCAACTTAAATATAAACAACATTAAAATATCTCAACATTGAAATATGTACCCGAAAATAGTTTTAGTGATTAAATTGTTCGTCACTGAATATGATTTAATAAACTAAAGTGTTTTTGGCGATGAAATATTTTCGTTGCTGAATAGTGTTTTTAGCGAGGAAAACATTTAGCGACAAAACATTTTCGTCACTAAAAGTTTTTTTTTTTTTTAACTAATTGGACTTTTAGTGACGAAATTTTTTGTCACCAGGACTTTTAGCGTCGGGGTTTTAGTGACGAAATGAGTTTCTTCACTAATTAGTAGATTTTGTCACTAAAGGTCCTTGGTGACGAAAAATGGATTTTTAGTGACAAATATTTTTGTCATTGAACATACATTTTGTTGTAGTGAGCGTCCAAAAGTGCATCACCTTTCATTTTTGTTTCTCTTTTATTATGGTCAACAACCCAAAACCACTTTTAGAATGCCTCTGAGAATGAAAACTAACTTCAGAATTAGAATCTGAACTTTACACAGGACTGAGATGACACATTATTTAGCTTGTCAATCTTTCTATTCAGAATACAAAAATTTCTTTATCTTTTTGGTAACCAAAATACAAAAATTTCAAACCTTAGCTTTTTGATCTGTTTTATGTTATATTTCGATGTTAAAAGTTAATTTTTAACGGAAAGGCTATAGGTGGGTCACAAAATTTTAATAGAGCTAACTTTGGGTGGGGCAAAGTGTTAAATTTCAAATTATAGGTAGATAACTTAAATTTCGACCAAAACATAGTGGATAAGTTATAATTTGCCCTAAAATCTATTTAAGTTCAATATCACTTTTTTTAACCCGAACAACATGAATTCATATAAAGGTTATGGATGGTGTTCTTTGCCTACTTTGAACGCACACCAACCCTGGCATGAACTGTTGATTAATAATTATGCATAGAGATATCTCTTAAGTCTGTCTTAACACATTAATTAATTGGTCAAAAAGGTAGGTAACCGTTGGTCCATCGGCTGCACCATAACCATCATTATCATCCACTTTAACTACTGCTTGTATTGAACTTCAAGTCTTGAATTACAAGTTTTCTTTTTAAAGCTTCCCATATCAACAAGCAAAACCAAATTTATTAGTCCCTCTGTATCCCCACTCGCACTTTCAATCAACTATCCTACACATCTTTTCCTGGGTCGCCAAGCAAAACTCTGATCTGTCTCTCTCTCCATTTTACTTAACTAAAGATGAAGATTGAGGTTCTCGTACCACCTTAAATTGCACATTTCACCTAACTCTTTGGACTCGTTTCCCATTCTGCATTTCCACCTCTTCAATATATATATATAGAGCCCCCTTTTTTCTCATCTCACCAGCCTAACAGAATTCTTTCTTATTTTTCCTTTTGAGTTACTACAATTCAGCCTTACTTTGTTAACAATGAAGCAAGTTCAATTCCCATTTCTTCTTTTCTTGATCTTCTTCCTCCATTGCACCAAAACTTCTGCTCAGTCTCCACCACCATCAGGCCCTACAAACATCACAGGAATCCTTGAGAAAGCTGGCCAGTACACCACTTTCATTAGGATGCTAAAAAGCACACAAGAGGCTGACCAAATCAACTCACAAGCTAACAACTCCAACCAAGGCCTTACCATCTTTGCACCAACAGACAGTGCTTTCTCAAGCCTCAAATCAGGTGCACTAAACTCTCTCACTGATCAGCAAAAAGTCCAGCTAGTGCAATTCCATATCCTCCCTTCTCTCTATTCTATATCACAGTTCCAAACTGTGAGCAACCCTTTGCGTACACAAGCTGGTGATAGTTCCAATGGCCAGTTCCCACTAAATGTAACCACATCAGGAAACCAAGTGAACATAACAACTGGGGTTGTCGATGCAACAGTGGCTAATACTGTATATTCAGATAGCCAGCTTGCTGTTTATCAGGTGGACAAAGTGCTCCTTCCATTGCAGCTTTTTAAAAAAGCTGTATCACCAGCTCCAGCGCCAGCTGAGAAGCCCAAGAAGAGAGTTTCGGGTTCAGATGCTCCTACAAAGTCTACTGGTGATGCCTCTGTGGATAGTTCTGATGCAATGCGTTCAAACAACCCAGCAATCACAGTGATATCCTTTGGAGTTGCAGTTAGTGCCGCATTTTATTCTTTGTTGTTATAGTTTTTTTGTGTTTGTTTATCATGATGAGATCTTGTTCGAGCTGTTATAAGTTTTACTAAACTAAGTCACTTTTTTTTTTTTTGAATAATCTCTATGTCACCATTACCTATTTTTGTTGACTCAATGTAAGATGAAGGTCCCCTGGGGTGGTGATCACATAGGAGGAAATTTTGAGGGAATTACAATAACCTAAATGTTATGAGATGTCTTCCATTTATAGATGTTTGCATCATTTCATGAATGCTCATAACCTTAGGAATAGTTTTGTCTCTCTTAAGGGCTACAAGTCCTACAACCCTGAACCAAACAATGCAATTGTGAAACAAATCATCATCTTTTTGAGGGTTATGAATAAAGTACATGTGTTCAGATGAGAGAGCAAATGGAAAAAAAAAAATGTAATAATTGTATGTATTGCGTATATCAGATTACAAATGCTCTGCACTTGCACCATGCTATAAGTAAGTGTGATCCGCATCATTTCCTTACATTTTCTACTATCTATTTTAATTTGCCATAGTTATTTAACCAAACTGGTTAGTTGGACCCATGAATCGGTGACATGATTCTTTGATCCATTTGAGTCTTTGATTAGATCATTTAAACACATGATCAAGTCAAATCCAGTTAAACATCGTAGATTCTTTGTACTCTGTTCAAACAGATTCTTTAAATTTGCCTAAGCTTATTGTACAACTCACTTAATATGTATCTAATTTTCATTTAATAATTGTATTTGTTTATTATATATTTTCTTCATATGTTAAATTCAATGCTCTTTTTATGACTTATCCTTTAGTTTATTTGTTTGAATATTAACTCTATATATTTAATTATATCATTTTGTAATTAATATTACTTTAAATTGTGTCATTACATGCTTGTAATTTTTATCGTGAATATTATATATATATATATATATATTTTTTTTTTTTCCTTCAACATTCATTTATCAATTTTTGAACATTTTTATTTAAATTTTAATTGAACCTGTTGTTCGATCTTCGATCAATAGCCTATTGGTTGAACTTGTGACTAAATAACCCAAAACTTATACCAACTCAAGCTTCAATCTAGGTTTATAAAACTATGAGTAGTTTTAGGACCATACACTATTTCACAATTTTTTACTACAATTCTAATGTGACAAATTGTGAATGGTTACCTATCACTTACACATAAACCTGTCATTTTTCTCCGCCACTTACACTCTTTCACATTACAACTGTGGCAAAAAAACCGTAAAATAAGTTATGGTACTAGATTTTTCCATAGAACTATAATTTTAGTACTAAGAAAGAGCTAACTAGTGATAATTTTGCAATGGGAATAGTGAAAGAGACCCAAAGGGTGGTTCTTCTTTCTCACTGGCGCTTGTACTTGTAACTGGCCTTTATGGAGTCTTGAAATAGATGTAGAAGCCCTTAGGCCTGGTGATTCTGTGTGGTGTCCCATATGGGCTCACAGAAGTTTGTCTGGCCTTTCAAGATGAAAATTTCTTTTGTTTTTTATCGGCCCAGTGAGTCTATAGACCATACGAGTTTATACGGTGAAATGTAACATTTTTGCTTTGTTTAAAATCCCCTCTTAATGTAAACTGAATTTTATACAGGGAAGACATTTTATCAATTGATTTGAGTTTTGACACCCAAAAGATTGAATAATGCATCCAAAAGTTTTGTTGTTCACTAGTATCTTCTGGTGTTTTTAATGAAGATAACAAAGATTCAAATCCACCACTCCTAATGTATCAAAAATAAAAATAATTCAATATCCCAACTTTTACAGCTCAAAACCAAATTGATTGATCTATTATATAGTTACGAGGATGAGGCAAAGTTTCAATGACTTACCTAGTGTTATAAATGAGAGAATGCAAATGGGGTGTAATAATAATAATAATGATAATAATTTTTTAAAATGTTACAAAGTTCTTACTTGACTTTTTTTTTTTTTTTTTATAGATTGATAGTTGGAGGAATGAACATTTGAACTTTAGATGTTTCATTTAAAAGAGAAATTTTGTATGAGTTAAGCGTATGATACATGTGTGGGACTGACATGTAAGCCCCATGTATCTTATACGCCTGATGTACAAGATACTTTCCCAATTTAAAAATACCAGAAATGTTAATCAGTTGAACTATTAAGCTCTTGTCCTAACTTTGACAGATTTTTTTTTTCTTTCAACTCATCAAAAGTTTCACAATTCACATCAACTTTGGGATAACTAAATTTTGAACTACTTGATCCGTTAATCCATCATGTTACGGGTCTTGCAAGAACAAATTTTCAAATCAAATGGAGCAAATCGTCTTGCCCTTGGAGGTGAACCCACTTAGTTCGCTGAAAAGGCTGGAGCCCAAATTGCTAGGAAACTTTTTAAAAACTTTTGTACCAGCCTTACTAGGCCTTGTTGGTGCTTACAAAGCGTGGTTGGTTTTGTTGGGTTAGGCCTTAAACAAGGTTTAGGACATCATTTGTGACATAATCACAAGATATTACTGATAATGATTAACGATCCAATGAAAGGGACACTGGATGGAGAGAGCTGTTTGCTTGATTAATGTATTGAACATAAGTAACAGTAGCTATTATGTGCATGTCGAAACAAAGTACATTTCTAGTTTCTACATCTCAATCCAAGTAGCACTTTCTCTTTGAGTCCATTGATTACAAGAGGGAGTGATAGAATTGAAATATACGTCCCAGCAATTAGATACTTTTGCAAACAAGTATACCATTCACTTATATTATTGCAAGTTTGTGACAATTCTTTCAACAGTTCAAATACGGCTTACTTCGTATCACTTTGGACACTAATTGAGGCAATCATTGATCAATTGGTTCCACAATAACATCATCTTAATCAGCACAAAAACATCTCACCCATTACCACCTTAAATTGCATCCTTCCACCTAACTAACTAAGCTTCCCCATCTCACCCTTTACAGTATATATATGGGATACACTCCCAAGTCCCAGCCCACCACCTTGTAATATAACTCCTTTTCTCACTTCACCTTGTAACAAGTTAGGCCACACACACACACACACACACACACTACAACTAATACCAAAATTCATGATGAAGCAGGTTCTCTTTCCTTCTCTTTTTTTCTTGATCTTCTTGTTCCATTGCACCACAGCAGCGTCTCCAGCAGCAGCTCCGGCAGCGCCCCCAGCAGCACCCCCAGCAGCGTCTCCAGCAGTGTCTCCAGCAGCAACAGCACCGGCAGCAACACCACCACCACCATCCTCAGGCCCCACTGACATCATCACAATCCTCAAGAAGGCTGGCCATTTCACCACTCTCATTCGGCTACTAAAAAACACTGAGCTGGCAGAACAAATCAATGCACAGGTTAAAAAATCGAGCCCTGGCCTCACTCTCTTTGCACCAACAGACAATGCCTTCTCTGACCTCAAATTAGGCACACTAAACGCGCTCACTGATAAGCAACAACTCCAGCTGGTTCAATTCCATATCATCCCTGCTTTCTATTCTACATTGCAGTTCCAAACTGCTACAAACCCTGTGCATACACTGGCTGGTGATAGCAACAGGGGAAAGTTCCCACTAAATGTAACCTCCTCTGAAAGCCAAGTGAACATAACAACTGGGGTTGACAGTGCAACAGTGGAGGATACACTATATACTTCTGATGGCCATCTTGTTGTTTATCAAGTGGACCATGTGCTTCTTCCAATGGATCTTTTTGGGTCAGCTTCAGTATTGACACCACCTAAGCCTGAGAAAAGCAATAC
The DNA here is from genome assembly GCF_002906115.3 of Quercus suber. Taxonomy (NCBI): domain Eukaryota; kingdom Viridiplantae; phylum Streptophyta; class Magnoliopsida; order Fagales; family Fagaceae; genus Quercus; species Quercus suber. The sequence continues at coordinate 1,324,281 of NW_027069518.1, forward strand.
TGATACTCCTGCTCCTACTGCAGAAACTTCTGGTGCAACGAGTCCAACCCGTCAAGCAGTGGCACCAATAGTGTACGGAGTTGGATTTGGTGCCATTTTTTCCTTGTGGCTATGATACTTTGTGTTACCAATTGCCTTTGGAGTTGCATTTGGTGCCATTTTTTCCTTTTGGCTATGATATTTTGTGTTGGTTAATGTTGATGAGATCTTGTGTGCTACCACTGTTGTAATTTTTTTTTAAATAAATCAATTTTCTTCTGGAAATAATCTCCCCCAAAGAATGTTATTTGCCATTTTATGATATAGGGAGTGAAAGAGTAAAGCCTCCTCCTTCACTCCCCCGTATAGAAACTTATTTTACTTAGTCCTTAATGGCAGGGCCACTATGTGGATAATAAGAAATTTTTGTATATTATTGTAAGAGAAATTAATCAACTGAGAGTCTAAAGACAATTACATGAACTTCAACTTTTGAGCAAATAATTGTTTGCTTTGTGAACTAAACAGTAAAATAAATTCAACTGTGTCAACCAGAATCCATGGCGGGTTTGATTCCAAAAGAATCATTATAGAAAGACACATGCAACCTATACACTGAATCAGGGGCTCACCAATTTTCTTGAATAAACTAAACAAATTTCTGACTAAAATATTCCTCAAAACAAAACTGCAAAACTTTCTCAAGGGATACACTATTCAGGCAACAAGCCTCTCTGGTTGCCTAAATATTTACCGCCATGTACTAGTCAGTAATTAGTCACATTGGTGTTTTGGGCTCCTCAATAAAACAACCACACTTTTTCTTTCTCTGTGAACCTGAGGGAAAGAGGAGTCCATTCTTCACTGAAATCAAAAGTGGAATTCATACCCACCCGGAAATCCTCCACCAAATCCACCGCCACCAGGGAAGCCTCCCTCAAAGGTAAATGTAAACGGCTGTCCCCCACCAAAGTTGAAACCACCCCCACCCTGTCCCCCCATGTCTTCAACGTCTTCTCCTCTATCATATCTCGTTCGTTTTTCTTCATTGCTGAGAACCTATAAAAAAACAACCACAAATGTCAGAACTAGCAACATTTCATCCAAATCTTCAATTCCTTTCTATCAAAATTTCTCGTTTTGCTATAATTCTGATGAGAATCTCAACAGTTCACAAAATAAATAAAATATTAAACCATATTCAGAAGCAAGGAAAATTAGACTATAAAATTACTGAGTCAGACCTCATATGCAGCAGCAATTTCTCGAAACTTGGCTTCTGCTTCTTCTCTATTTTCAACATTCTTATCAGGGTGCCACTGTAGAGCAAGTTTTTTGTAGGCACGCTTAATCTCAGACACAGATGCAGTCTTTGAAACTTCTAAAATCTTGTACCAGTCCTTGCGTTTGCTCATCTTTAGAGCTTTCTCAGCCCTCATGAGTGATTCCCGAATTTCCATATCCTGCATAATTGGCAAATTATTACTCCTACAAATTCACATATCTAGGGTATAGGGAAATTATCAAGGCTATATAAAACCAGAAAAACCAGATAACTTAAAAAGCCAACAATTGCACCAAAAGACTAGGAATACTAAATTGTTATTAACTGATTTGACTCTTTTTTTTTTTTTTTTGGATGAATATTAACTGATTTGACTAATCAACTACAAATGTAAGATTGAAATATTTCAATATAAAAACCACAATAAATCAATGTAAAAAGGGATTTAAAGAGAAAAATAAGAAAAGCGGACATGACAATGTGTACTCCACGTGAAGCCTGAGTTGCAAAGAGCAACTGAAGCATATTTGATTCCCCACCAAGTTTCCAGCATATGTCCTCTCTTAGATTTTAACATGCAAGTAGAGTGACCAGAAAAGAATAGGAAGCAAGGGGAGTCATTAGCCATTTAGGGGAGTCATTAGTCATTCATCTAAATGTTACAATTGTAACTTTTGAATTTAATCTTAAAGTTTTCCTACAATCTCATAAAACCCTACAAAGCTCTGAAGTATTTAACTAGGTCACTTAAGCAAAATTCACAGGCTATAACTCAACAGACAGGTCTTGACTTAAACTAAAAAAATTTAACCTGAGGAAGAATTTACCAGCTAGACATAAGTGAAAATGATTTCATCCTATTATTCTATATTTGGTGAACAGATCCAGCATAACAAGCAAAGTACACAGACACACAATCCATATACCACCTATGGTACACTGAAGATTAATTTGCCTTCAACTAGTATTATAATTGATATCCTTGACCAGGACCAGAAAATTGGTCTGAAATCTGTAGTAATTTATGATCTTCACTAAGGGAAAGATCATTTAAAATTTAAATTCATGAATGGTGTTTTTTTGCAAAACTTACCGATTATAGCAATATATTAGCAGCTACAACAAAGTTGCAGGAGTAGATTGTACAATTAGAACACATCTCAAAGGAATTCAATATTATGACTAACCTGAGGTGACTGTTGAGCTGCTGTTTTCAAATCTTCCACAGCTCCCTCCCAATCCTCAGTTAAAAGTTTAGCTTCCCCCCTCTGAAAAACAAAACATCCATTTAACACGCTTGAGTCAACAATACAGGGTATAAGGGAGAACATATTGGTCTCACCCTGCCTCACAATAAAGCTAAAATTATTCATTAATGCACAAACAATTCCATGAATAGCAGCATAAAAATGCCAGAAAACCTGAACTAAAGCCTCCAGAAGCTCTCCATCGATGTTGAGTGCTTCATTGCAACTGGTTATAGCATCCTTTCCCCTACCAAGCTTGACCAAGACCTTACACAAGCCAAGATGAAGATGTACATTATGTGCAAGGTGATTAGGATCCAATGCAAGGGCTCCTTTGAAATCCTCAACTGCAACCCTTAGCTTACCCTTGTTTACATTATCTTCTGCCTGTAAGACACAAGTAAAAGAATAAAATTACCACCACAGATGGTCAACATGGTAATGACCTTCAAGAAGGTTGACAAGTGAATAACAGTCCATGCCAATTTCCTAAACAATTAAGCCCCCACCCGAAGAGAGAAATGGATGAAAGGGAAAAAAAGAAGTCCAAAAAATTTATTGGGCTTACACTTTTGCTTTTTTTGAGTAGATTTTTCAATCCAAAATATGCCTTTTTAAGTTCACTGTGCTCTGGATCTAGGCGGAGACCTTTCTGATAATGCCTGAAAATATACATGTACATGTATATAAATACTTGATTGAGCTAAATCATAATGACATTACAATTCTGTCATACAAACCTTAAGGCAACATCATGATCTGCTAGATAATAGTAGGCACGGCCACGTAACAATAAAGCATTTAAATTGTTCTCATCCTCCTTGAGAATAAGACCAGTCTCCGATATGGCACTGGAATAGTCTTTCTCTGCTAATAACAACTTCACTCTGAGGAGTTTGGCCTGCAACATTCAATACATATGCGTTAATGGGCGACACGAAAACTTAATTCATAAAAGACTTAATCCCATCTCCATGGGGTCAGCTCACAGGCTGCTCGACTGTAATCATAAAATAAAAGGAAATGATATGAACGGCAATCATTAGAATACATAAAATCTAGGAGATGTTGTACCTTTGAGCATGCTGGAGAAAAAACAAGGACGACTTTATCAACATATTCCAAGGATTTTGTAAAATCTCCTGAATCAAAGAGAGTCAAAGCAGTATCCAGGGCACTCTGAGCCTGAAACAATTGAGATAGCTCCTTTTCTGCTGCTGAATTTCCAGGTTTTAACTCCAGGAACTTGTTGTAGCTCTTCTCAGATTCCTCATATCTACATCAGCCAAAAAGCGCCTGAATCATATAATATTCCAATCAGAAATTGGAAGGGGGGAGAGAGAGACTACGAGCGGAGATCCTGTAATCCTTTATGACATTCTTATATTAAGAGATGTCTTAATAATGTGTGTTTTTCTTTCTTTTGGACAAATATCAATCTATACTTATTATAGTACTGTTGACTTAGATTTTTGTTACAATCAACCTAGTACATTCATTGTCACAGCGACTGCACCCTAATGTTAGTAAGAGAAATGCAAAAGAAATGTGTAGAGCTAAATGGTTTATTATTTTACAATTAATCCACTACTTAATAAAACCCCAGATCTCCAGATCTTCACCAATCGCACCTACTGTATTTCCAACTAAGCATTAACATTAATCATAATCACTCTAACAGCCTGAGAAAGATTGGCAAATTCCATAACAGAAATCAGGGAAATTTTCTGCTTTTGAATGACACTAGAAAAGAAAACACTTTCAAATAGAAAAGGTAACAAAAGCTTTAACATTGAAAGAACCTGCATAGCTGACGAAGAATAGATGCACGACGAAAATATGCTTCTGAAAACATTGGATCTGTCTCAATAGCAGTATTAAGATCATCAAGTGCATCACTATAACGTTTCACCTTTACGCTTTGCGAAACCCTCTCAAGCAACTCAGCAGCATTACCAGCTTCACTATCTGCACAACCAAATTACATGCATAAGATATCATTCACTCAAGATAGTTAAACTATAGACAAAACTTCCAAGTACGAATAGGAAGCTTTAATTTCGAGTGTCAATATAAACATACAACTCTTTCAGTTACCATTTACACCCTCTAAGTTTCGGATCGCTTCTAAATGGGTCTTCAACTATGAAAACCTCCAATTTACACCATTATTATTACAATAACATCAATGTGCCCCTTTTGCCAACACCCTTTAGAATCCATTAGCCCACCTAAAAACAATGTCATTTTTAGGCAAACTAACTACAAAAATGTGACAGACTATTATGGAAGGGGCACATTGACATCGTTATAATAGTCGAAAATGTAAATTGCAAGTTCTAAAAGTCAAAGGAACAAATTTAGAAGCAACCCTAAACTTAGAGGGTATATTCAAAGTGAAATTTAGCCTCTCTCTCATATTTTTTTTCCCATCCTAATCACATTTTCTTTCTTCTCAGTTCTCACTTTTCTATCATCTACCAAACAAAGCCTAAAATCTACATTGGCGTGAGTACCAGTAATACAATGCAAACCTTAAAAGTTTATCCAATTGTTCAGCTTAAAAATTAACTAAATCGGTAATTACAAGAACTCTAATTTTTCAACAAAACAAATCGAACAAACAAGAGCTCCAACCTATGATTCAACGAAAACCTAACCTAAGCAACGAGAAAATTACGAAGCAAACAGAAATCGTAAAAAAAGTGAACTAGATCGAAACTTCAACAACATGGTACAAAAAACAAAAGACAACAGATCGAAGAGTTAAAAAGAGATACGAAGTACAAACCTAACGCCGAAACTAGCGGATGAAGAAGAAGGAGCTGGCAAGCGAAAACGAAATTGAGTATGAACACTGTGTACCCCAATCCTCGCCACTCCACAGCTTCCATGGCTCTCGTAAATCTCACAACTACATTCATTTCAAAAAGTTCTTCAATGTTTTTATGTTTTATTAAAATCTGTTTTTCACTTTACAAATACAAAAATGTGTTTGTGTTTTTATGTTCTTGTTTTGTACTTCTATTTCAATACTATGACTGTTGCTTTTGGTTTGGAGATTGTGAAACGCAGAGAGAGTCGAAGGATTTTTGGTAACTGTTATAGAGAGAAGCGTGTTAAGATTTACATGTTCTTCCACGTTGTTGTGACCAATAGTTGTTGTACATGTGGAATTTGCTTCGTGGCTTTGACGAGTGTGTGATGGCCACGTGTCAAGACTCAATTTAATAGAGAGATGACACGTCATAAGATCTGGATGGGCTCAAATGGGCTTAGGCCCAAACTAGCTCCTCTAAATAATCTTATTAAGGGGGCAACACTTGGGCTGGCCTTACCTTCTGGCCCAAAATACAAGTTGGGCCAACTTGCTGCAAATTGTATGTTTTTCATGCCCATTTGGGTCGGCATAAAACATATTTCTTATTTTCAAGTCGGGCCAACTCCATTTAGTACGTGAATTTAAACACATATTTTCAATTTTTAAATAATATTATACGTATTTTCATACACTTTTTCACTCACACGTATTTTCAAAAAAGCTGAAAATTATTTTTTAAATACACGTACCAAATGAGAACTTGATCAAATCAAAATCATGTTCCCTGAACCAGAAGAACATTCTCAAGAGAACATATAACTCAAAATTTACAAGAATATCTCAAAATTCATAAAATGACCAAAATATCATAAAAACTTCCAAAAATACTATTAAAATTTTCAAAATGAACAAAATATCCCCGAAACTATTAAAATTTGGGGGGAGGGGGGGGGGCGGAATTACCCTTGTAAGCCCCTAAAATGTCCAAAGTACCCTATAAACCTCTAAAATGATAGAAATATCCCTAAAATCTTTAAAGTGACTAAAGTATGCATAAAACTTCCAAAATGATTGAAATACATTCCAAACATACAATATAACCAAAATACCTTTAAATCTTCCAAGATGACTATGATACTCCATAAAACTATTAAAATAACAAAAATACCTCCAAAAACTATTGAAATGATAAAGATATCTCTCAAAACCTCCAAATGATCAAAACAACCTCAAAACTCTAGAAATAGCCCTGATCTTTTAAAAGTAGCACAAAAATAACTTTCAAGTGTCATTTTAGAGGCTTCAAATGTTTGCGTGTGAATGTGTAAGTTTAGTTTTTATTTATTTATTTATCTAATTCAATAGTTACAAGTTACAATGGGAGAGACGAGATTTAAACACTAGATCTTTTCATTAGAAACACTAGAAGAAGCCAACATCAAGGCTCTTGGTGCATATGTAAGTTTAGTTGATAGTTTTTGTTAATTATTTTTTTGTTTGTTGCACTCTTATTTTTATTGTGTTTATTAGTATAGTTTTCAATAGTTTTATTTTTGGTTGTGTTTATTATTATTATTATTATTATTATTATTTTGGGGCTAGAAAATCAGGCAGCCTTGGCCCACTCCAAGTCGGGCCTAGGGGCCCGCGCCGAGGATGCATGAGGGGTCTGAGGATGAAAGCGTGAGGACCGGCCCCCGAGGAACGTATCCGAGGATGGCCTCGTCTTCGGGCATCCGAGACCTCGAAAGAACACGAGCACCACCACACCAAAGAGGGGTCTTCTTGAATATCCGAGGAGGAGAGGGTCCAGTGTCACGCGTCGGCGACGAGAGCACGGCGAAGGAGCAAGCCTTAGGCGAGCTGTCACCTCTGCATTGAATGCCCTCAACTAACGTTCTGGCCGCATTAATGAGAACAGGACTCCTGAACAGTGCTGCCTTGGGTGCTGCAACCCATTGGAGGAATGGAGATGCAGCTGATGAGACAGGCTCTCAAGTGGTGGCCTGACTGATCGACAAATGGAGGGTTAGGATCAGTTTAGAGAGGTATATAATGTAATGAGTCTCTCCTGAAAGAGGGACGGGAGATTGGCATTAAGAAGTTCTGAAGTGACCTGTGCCCTCTGAACCTTTGTAATCGATCTTAAAAGAAGTAATAAGAACATCAAGCCTCGGAAGACCAGTCCGAGGAGTATCATTGTGCATCCCAATCCATGTTTAAATTGATAAATCCACATGCAACCATGCAGGGCAGTTGTACCCCTTACTAGGGCCTAGTTCTTGAGCTCACTCTCTATAAATTCATTGAAGGGCAAGCTGGGCTTGGGTCCACTCTCTCAACCTGAAGAAGTGTCCCAAATCTGGTCCCTACAATTATTGTTTTGATTAGTATTTTAAAGTGCAAAATCAAAGTGTTATTTAATAAATCTATAAAAATATAGGAAAATTTGTGACTTTCAATATGAACCAAACATATGGAATTTTTTTTTTTTTAATTCCCATATCATTTTCAGGTATAAAACCAAACACACACACAAAAGCAATTTTTCCTATAAAAATTTTCAGTTGAAAATATTTTTTGACAAACATTTTTCAGTGCGCAAAACAAACAAAGTATCAATGTGAAATTAAATAGCTCCTTGTAGTCAAAGTGTATATCTCACTTTAAATAAGGTAAAAGCTTCACGTTCGCTGCATTATTAAAGTGACAGAATCGGGGAGAGAAAGATTATCCCCTGTGCCTTAACCCACCGTTGCAATTTATTATGATTTTTTAAAAAGAAAGAAAATAAATAAAGGATGTAGGAAAAAGGATTCCCTCCATTTTATTTTATTTTTGAGAAAAAAACCCTTCAATTTTATTTTCCAATTTTAATCTAAATGTAAGGCACGTAGCTTTTAAAAAATTAAGGGGCTGTTTGGATTTCATGTTTTCTATCATCCATCACTCTGTTTTCATCACTCATAACTCAAAATTGGTGGCTCCCACGGCAGAAAGGTGTGTTTGGATTTATTTTCAGTTTTTGTTTCCATCACTCAATTCTTTGATTTTTGAGCGATGAGTTATGAAAACTGAAAACACATTTTGGGTATTTTCAAGTTATGGAAATTGAGTTTCTATGGCATTTTGGTAAATACAAACACATTTGAGGGATCCACGATCAGACCTTTTGCTCTCTCCAAAGCATTGTCTTCTTTTCTTTTCTTTTCTTTTTCTTTTTTCTTTTTTCTTTCTTTCACTCTGGGTCTAAGCTTGTATATTCTAAATTTGTGTCGCTAGTTAAGAGTGATCCTGTGATTCATGCATTGCTTCCTTTGTCATCGAAAGGAGTAGTTCGTGATGTGAATAGGAATTGTGTACTTGTGTTGATGCCATGGAGGATGAGTTCTAGGCTTGGTTTCTTTTTTTTCTTTTCTTTTTTCCTTTTTTCCATTTCTTTTCACAGGGTTTCCGGGCTTGGGTTCTCTTCTTTTTCTTTTCTTTTTTCTTCTTTTTCTTTCTTTCTTTCTTCCTTCACTGCTATGGTGGCCATTCTTTTGTTTTGAATTCTGAATTTATATCAAACCCAATTGGTGGCCTAATCACCCAAATAAGTGAAGGCTTCAATGAGGTGGATGAAAAGATGGTAGGGAAGGATGTTAGTGTTCTTAATGTCTGGAGGCAGGCTGTGGTCGAAGCTGGAGAAAGGGATTTCAAGGAGGCAAATGGAGCAGTTTGTAGGGAGTGTGTGGACCTGAGGTTCTTGATGTTGAGAGCGGTGTTGACAAAGGTTATTGTGTAGTTCTTTCTTTGGGTCTACATGGGTTGTATGGTCTGAGGAGGGGGCAGGTAGGATGGTAGATGGTAGGAGTAGGGTGGGTCAGACAGTGGGGCCCACGTTTTGGGGTTTTTGTAATTGAAAACCATGACCGGGTTAAGATGCCAAACAAGGGTATGTGATTTTTGGGATATTTTGAGTGATGGGAAATGAGTGATGGGGTAATGAGTGAGGAGTGATGATATTTGAGTGATGAGTGAGGAGTTATAGATTTTTTTTATCCAAATAGCCCTAAACATTCATTAATTAAAAAATAAAAATAAAAATAAAAAACACATATCTTACATTTGCCTAAAAATTAGAGGAAATGGAGGGGTAATAGGACCCTATCTTATCCCCACATAATCATCTATTATTGTACAGTGTAGGTTTTTTTTTTTTTTTTTTTTGGGAGAGAGGTACAGTGTAGGTTTTTAATAACATGTATTAAAAACATGAGTGTGTTTTAATTGTAAGAACTTTGATTCTATTAGGGAATTTTTAATAATAATTTAAACTTTTTAAGTTGATTAATTTCGCGGTATGACATCATACTTATCTTGAATTTTTTTTTAGTTGGTTGAAAGAAGATTTGAACTTTGCTATCTCCATTAGAAACACAAAAAAAGGCTAACCAACCAGTTGAGTTACAGTGCTTTTGGCATACTTATCCAGTTGGAACATGTATAAAGTTCAAAATTGTGCCCTGCATTCCTTTTGGCAAGTATGAATGATCATTGACGAGTCAAAATATCCCTTGTAACAAAGACGCGAAAGGCATGTTGTGGACAGAAAGGGAGGCTTGTTAACAACGATAAGTTCATAGGTTGGTTTCATTTCCAGTGCTTCGCTTTCAAAACTGAAACAGTGCAGCAAGCCAATGAGCTGGATTCCCTGAGTTTACCAGATTGGTCAATACTCATGTATGTAGGCGCATGAGCATGGTGCGCTTTCTAAAGTAGAAAGATTTTCATAAAAGTCGAAATTTGGACAAACACAAAAGTTAAAGGTGTAGTTCACTTTCGATCTCCACGCTTCATTACAAATTGGAAAAGTTAAGTCAAATGCGACCTTTTTCGGGTCCCACACAAACACGGCCCTCACTTACTGGCCATCCAGTCCAACCCTTAAGGGCGGGTAGCTTAGGAAATGGAGATTCCAAACAATCATCTCTGCTCCATCCTTTGGTTTTAGAGAATATATCTCCGAACTTCCAAGGGGTAGTCAAATATACGCGGTTCAAGAGAAACAAATCCACAGCAACAACAATGAGAAATTTGTGTCTAGTTCTGCTGCTCTTGATGATGCTATTTTTTGCACAAACATGTCTTGTTGATAGCAGAGAACTTCGACCAGAGACAAAGACTGAAACTAATATTCCTGAGGCTGTTGATGGGCGTGAATTCGTTGGAAAAGCTTCATTTACGGCTAACACTGCCGACGACACGGGCGTTCGGGTTTTGGTGAGGGATCAAGTCTTTCATACGATGACCTCTGGACCGAGCACGAAAGGCCCTGGTCACTAGGCAACATAGGCATCTCTCTTTCAAAATTTGAAATTTCCCTTGCTTCTTTTGTTGATGTACTTATCCACTTCGGGCTGTGTTTATATTGTAAATTACGTATTGTAAGGGCTGTAGATTAAGCAGTTTGTCATTATAGTAGAAGTTTCTTCATTCATTCTGTCAGATTATAGTAAGCCGATTGTTTGTTTGTTCAAGTGGAAATATAACACCCAAAAAGAATTTGAAAGCTAAAATACTGCAAATGATGTTGCAGCGTTGTTTGAAACTTCCAAATGTTGAATGGAACTTGTATTAAGTTGGCAGCATATTGATAAAATTCCCCATATTACAGGAACTTTTTAATTCTAACTTTTTGGTCTAGTCAGTAGTCACCACTCACCATACTTCAAGTTGGTCATGATTTGAAAGGTACCAATAGTTTGCCGGTTCATACTTAGAAGAGCCAACTTTCATGCAATGTAGAAAGCTGCACCTTGATCAGGATGGGAATTCAGTTCATACAAGTTTCTCAAAATTCTTTCTAGTCTCGACATGAACAATTAATCAACCCGTCTACTAGATTTTTTTTTTTTTTTTGGTGGGGGTGGTGAACAGCTATAGGAGGTTTCGAGTTCATATAAGCATTTCAGAGTTATTTATGTACAAGTATAATCAACATATCTCAATCAGTATTTCACATAGAACCCCATGAAATAAGCCCAATTCTGACACCTACCTCATTACTATCTCCTTTCAAATTAAAACCAAAAGAACTCCAATTTTTCATCTTCCTTTGAGAAACAATTTTTTTTTTCCTTTGTTTAGCTTATCTTGACCCCTTCTTCCCCCTTTTTTGTTTCCTCTCTTCCCCACATTTTGAATTGCGGGTCACCATAACCCTTGCTGTTAAAATTTTCCTAATAGGATGAATGATTGTAATTATACGACTAAATTATACTTCTAAGTTTTAACCTTTAAAGTTTGAAGTTATTTTCATTTTGGATCCTTAAGATTGAGATTTTTCAATTTGGTCCATCAAATTGATTTTCTTTTCAAAATAGTTATTCTATTCATGTTCATGATTAATTTGACCATTAAGAGAGAAGAAATGATGTTATTTTATTCGCACTTAATAGCCAATCAATCATGGAGAAGGAATGAATATATAAGAAATGAAAAATCTTAAGCTTAAGGTATATATATATATTATACTCACAAACTTTAAAGGTAAAAATGTAGTGTAGTATAAATATTTAGATAACAACCGCTTTGAATGGGAAATTAAATTTGATTCTAATTCAACAAAATGAATTCATAGGTAATTATTTTGTAATTATGATATAATGTATAATTTATTTTCTATAATTTGTTAAAAATAATTTGCCCTCTCTAAAAATTAAACAACTTCAAAAATTATTTTCCATCTTTTTATGCCTACCAATATATCATTCCAAGAAAATGCTAAAGGTACAAATTTTTTACAAATGACTAATGTGGTGAGTAATTATTGGTAAATAAAAAATTAATGTTAATGGTGGGCCCAAATGACAATCAGTAAAAAATTGACTACAACAACAGTTTATAAAAATGTTGTAAAGTAGTTTATGACTGTAACATTACTCATCATTCTATTATTTTGAGTGTATTTGATCGATATTATTCCTTTTTTAGATGGTCTATATTTTTCAAAATTGTGTTATAGTGCTTTAGCCATAAACTATTTTACAACATTTTTATAAAATACTAATATGTCTAACATCTACTAATATATCACTCTAGGAAAATGCTAAAGATACAAACTTTTTACAAACTGTTAATGTGGCAAGTGATTATTAATAATAAAAAAAGTGATGCTAATGATGAGACTAGATGACAATCAATAAAAAGTTGACCACAATCATAGTTTTTAAAAATGTTGTAAAATAGTTGGTGACTGTGGCATTACTCATTTAACTATTATTTTGAGTGTGTTTGATTGATATTATTCATTTTTTAGATTATCTATATTTTTCAAAATTATGTTATAATGTTATAACTACGAACTATTTTACAATTTTTTTACAAAATGCTGATGTGACTAACTTCTTATTAGTTTTCATCTAGGCCCACATTAATATCACTTTTTTTTTTTTGAAAATTAATACTACTTTTTTATTTACCAATAATCACTCACGACATTAGCAGTTTGTAAAATTTTCTGTACCTTTAGCATTATTCTTTTTGTACAACTGAACTTTTTAATTTTTTAATTTCTTATTTTTTAAAGGAAATTATCATTATATTCAAAACTCATAACAAAATTACACTTGAGCTCTCTAAGTTTGCATATATTCATTTTAGTACTCTAAGTTTATGTGATCATTTCAATGGTCTAAATTTCAAAACTCCTAGACTCAATACTCCCTTAACCGTTTATTGTTGCCATTAGAGCATCCACGTCTGGATCTCATATCTCATCTTATTTTACCATCTCAAAAAATTACTTTATCAATTATACCATACCATTTTACAATACACCCAACATCCCAAAACTCTATTATTTTACCATCTTATTAAAATTATTTTTTTAATCTTTCTTTATTATTACTTTCCAACCTGTCATTTTTTTTTTTCAAATTCAATTATTCCAGCTTTTTCAAACATCCTGCCAGTTTTTTTTCTTTTCAATTTCTTTCCAACTATTTCAACACACACACACACACATATAGAACCTGCCAATTTCTTTCCAACACACACACGCGCGCGCGCACACACACAGAGAAAACCTGCTAGTCTTTTTTTTTTTTTTTTTTTTTTCAAATTCAACTATTCCAGCTTTTTCAAACATTCTACCAGTTTTTTTTTCTTTTCAATTTCTTTCTAATTATTTCAAAAACCACACACACACAACCTGGCAATTTCTTTCCAACACACACACACGCAACCTGGCACACACAAAGGTTAAAAAGCATTAAAAATTTATTTTATTTTTATACCATTCAGCTACAGTACCATCTTACATTTGAGATGATACTGTAGCTAAATCTCAAATTTTTTTTTGCATATGAAATATGGCCTTTCCATTGCTGATGAGTTTTGGGGTTTAAATACCAAATGTTCTTAATATTTGGTGTATACAAGCTCAAATGTGTATGCTCTTAGGCCCCAAAATGGTCCCGTTTTGTCATTATTTTAATATTTAATATATTGTTAATTTTTTTATTAAAAAATGTTAATTAAAAAAAAAAAAAAAAAAAAAAAANATGTTGACTTTTTTTTTTGGTTCACTTTTGTGTATATATATTTTTTTTGATGGGACACTTTTGCATGTTGCTTCCATATGAGCTATTATTTCAATATTAAGGTACTATCAAACATGACATTAATGAATGTAGGGATGCAAAATTTTCTTGTCCCATTTGATTTGCCCTACCACGTGTAGGTTTCACTCACCCTGAAAAAGGTGAAGGGACGGGAATGAATTTTACCCATAATGTGTGTGTATATATACATACATACATATGTATATATATATATGCTATTATATAGATCATATATATATATATAATTTATAAATTTTTAAAGTAAATTACAAGGTTGATCTTTATCCTTCACACCATATTTTAATTTAGTTCTCAACATTTCAATTTTATTAATTTAGTCCCCAATCTTTTTAGAGTTGTGTCAATTTAATCTCTGTCATTATCTTTTGGATGGAAAAAGCTAATGTGTCAAATAAAACAATAAAAAATTATTTTCCATACCACATTATTTGCTAATTATACCTCCATGTCAAAATTAAAAAAAAAAAAAAACTAAATTAGTTTTTTACATAAATTATTATCATTCCTAAAACACTTGTTTTTTTCTGTTTTTTCTTTCAGTATACTCTCATGACTACTCGTTTCCTTTCTCTTTTATTTACATGTTAAAACCATTTTATTAGGGGTAGAAAAAAATAATTCTACCCGCCATAATCTCTCTCATTGCTCAAGTTTGTTCAATCTTGAATTGGCCGTGCGAGGTAGGGAAACTCTTAATCCAACCCCAATTTGTCTTAATGTCATTCCTAAATAAATATGATTGATAGTGTTACATTAACAATATAATAAATAATTTTTGAAAGTTAAGTTTGTAAGGCTTAGGTATGGCAACTTAATTATTGTCTATGTCATAGTGTGTGGTGTTACTCATCCAAATGGAAATTACTCATACATGCCCCCAAACTTGTTTGATGCTTGTTTACATGCCTTGAAGAGTGATTGTAGAATTGTTACCACTACTACTACTACGTACAAGAGTGGAGATAGTCTGAACTATATAATAGCCTGACCCAGGTCTCAAAAAGCTGGTCTTGCCAAATACCAATAAAAAGGTGAAACTCAATATATTACAATAAAGTATCGAGTTCTTTAAGCTCTTGAAACTGCCTCTCTTTTCGTGCATTTTGTGGACCCTGTTCTACTCCAAAGTATCGAGTTCCTTTTAGCTTCCTACATTTAGAGCTCTATTCATTTAATAAAAAAGGGGGATTGGAAAGTCAAAAACCTGTATAGTGGGTGTGCCCACCAACTAATAGGGACAGTAGTGTGACCTATAATATAAGGGTGCATACCTTTAACCAGAAAATAAGGTGCCCTCATTAAACCTTTCTCTGTGATCTCTGCTGGACTTTCTTTTTCTTGACCGATGTGGGAAACAACTTACGGAAATGTATTTGAAATATGAACGGCGTTCATGCAGTTTCCGAGGATCCACATTGGAACCCCAAACATTCTCTCTTATGGCATGTTTGATGTTTAAAAAAGGAGGGGAGTAGAGTAGAGGGAGGGAAAGTAATGCAATTATCTTGTTTGAAGTTTTTTAAAGAATGAGGGGAGAGGGTTTGGAGGAGTTTGGAGGGGTTTGGACTCCCTCTAGCCCCCAATTTTAATTCCCCAAAATTGGAGAGATTTGGAGGGGGAGTAGAGTACATAAACTATTGACCAAGTAAATTACCTAATTTATCTTATTATATTAACAAAATTACACAAGGGGAAGGGCTAATTACTCCATTCCCCTAAAAAAAAAAAAAAAAAAAAACCTAGAAATCGAAATAACCAAACATGTCGTCCCTAACCGAAAGTATCTGAAGAACAAAAAAAACACAAAACCCCTCCCACAAAATCAAATCCCTAACCTGATAGTTTGAGAGAAAGAGAAAGAAATTGAGAGATTGAGAGATCGGTAGGGAGAAGGAGAGCGAGAGAGCTAGAGGGAGAGACAGATCAAGAGAGAGAAAGAGAGATAGAGAGAGGGAAAGAGGAGATCGAGATCGGCGGCTCCAAGAGGTGTTCTCGGCGGCTCCGTCCAGTACTCGGCGGCTCCGGACTGTGCCATTGTTCAGGTAAGTAAATTTCTTAAAAAAAAAAAAAAATCATGGGCCACAACTTGAATATTATATGATGTTTTAAACGAAAAAAAAGAAGACATGATTAGATTGAAGTAAAAAACCTAAGAAATTACATGTTTGAATTTCTTTTGATATGTTTTTTTTCCTCTTCTCCTCCTAGAGTTGCTCAGAGAAGAATGTGACTTTATTTGAACTAGAATTAGAGAATTGAAGACCAGAGAGGAATCCGGTGTTTAAAGTTGTCATCTTTGTTCCAATTTACCAGCTGGTTTTTTTTTACTACTACTCTTTCCTTGCATACGGATAAATTCATGGATTATAAGCCTTTGTGAAGAAATTTTCAAAAGAACAGAAAGAAATTAATAGACTTGAGAAATATGAACATTACACTCATAAATTTATGGTTCTTTATTTCTAGGTAAATTTTTTTAATTAACGTTTTTAAAAAAAAAAAATTAAGAAATAAATAATATATTAAATATTAAAATAAGGCCAAAACGCTGCCGTTAAAGCGGCTTAACTGCGGAAGGTTAACAGAGGATTGAATTGTGAAGTTTTGAATATTAGAAGACTGAAATGAACAAATGTAAACTTAATGGCATGTTTGGATGTTTAAAAAAGGAGGGGGAGTAGAGTAGAGGGAGGGAAAGTAATGCAATTATCTTGTTTGAAAGTTTTTTAAAGAATGAGGGGGAGGGGTTTGGAGGAGTTTGGAGGGGTTTGGACTCCCTCTAGCCCCCCAATTTTAATTCCCCCCAATTGGAGAGATTTGGAGGGGGAGTAGAGTACATAAACTATTGACCAAGTAAATTACCTAATTTATCTTTATTATATTAACAAAATTACACAAGGGGAAGGGCTAATTATTCCATACCCCTTACTAATTTTAAAAACATCCAAATAAGGTGGAGGTGAATCATTCTCCTCTACTTTCCTCTCCACTACTCCCTTTTTCTCTACTCCCCTCTACTCTCCTCCCTCTCTAAACTTCCAAACAAGCCATAAAAGATTGAAGAAGACATATTTCAAAATTCAAATTCATAAATAAATGACGAATGAAATCAACTAGACAACCAATTGATCATATATGCATTAATGAAAAATGTTATTTTGAAAATAATATCTAGAAAGAATGAAAAATTTAAGCCAAATTTAGGGTAAACTACAAAGTTTGTCTCTATTTTTTACACTATATGTCAATTTGTTTTCTAACCTTTTCAGTTTCATGTTAATTTGGTCCTTACTATTAAGTATTTGATGGAAATATTCACGTGGCTAATAGCCCAAATAAATTTTTTTTTTTGCCACATCAACTACTAACTGTGCAGCCATGTCAAATTTATAAATAAAAAACCCTAACAAAATTAATAAAACAACACAAACAAAATTACAATAACAAACAAAGATTGTGAAGAGTTGGACCTTCAACAACCTTTATCCTTTTTCTTCTATTGCTTAAAACAAAAAACAAACATAGCCGATTTATTTTCAACAGAAAATACATTATATGTTGCTTTTTCTCAATTTCTAGAACTTTAGATTCACTCTAATTCTTCTTGATTGATGGAACCTGAGAAGCACAAATTAATCCAAACTTTATCACTGGAATTGCCTCCTGTGCTGGAAAATTACACCGGAGCCTCCCAGCAACACAATTTTCCACCTTACCTTCTTCCAATGCCTCTCTGACCATGTCACAAAGCAACGCCACATCATCCTCCATATACTCCACAGGTCTCTTCCTTCTTGTCACCTCCAAAGCTAATACCCCAAAGGGCCCAAACCCATACACATTTCATTTCTTAGTGATAAGCAAACTCAGGAGCCATGTACCCAACCAAGAGCAGTCTAGATTTTGCTGCTCAAAACACAACTGTCTAACATTGGCAATAGCCTTGCGAGGCTCAAGTCTCCTACTTTTGGCTCACTTGAGCTATCTATTAGAACATTTGTTGATTTTAGATTGTAATGAATAATGTTCATTCGGTGCAAATGACCAACCTTTTGCCATCCCAAGAACAACGTGGAATCTCTCTCACCAAGAGAGGTAGTTTCCATTGTGTCCATCGTGGAGATGCTTATACAAACTCCCACTAATTTTTTTTTTCTCTTTTCTTTTTCTTTTTTTAATACAGGATAGAAATTCTATTATAGTCTAATATAAATGTATATGTATATGAAACTCCATTCTAAAAACTTGAACTCCAACCCTTACCATTCATATTCTACAAGTACTTATACTTATGGAGTAACCATCGCACCAATAATGTGTGGTGGTTTATGTGCTTAAATAGAGATTAGATGTGGGCTGGTCTCCTTTGACTTTTTTTTCTTTTACTTTTCAAAAATATACTATCTTAATATAGAGGACAAAACAAAAACAAAAGTTATACATTAGTACCTGGGGCGGCATTGATTTTCAATTTTTCTAATTTTTCCTTTTTGAATAAGAGGGATCGGGCTAGAAACCTATAAGTCTATAACGATCTATTATTATATTAGATTATTACCATTTAACTAAAAAATAAATCGGAAACATACTTGTAAAATATTTCGTATTGTATACTATTTATCAAAATACACGTTTTTCAATTATATATTCTGCTTTCATATTCAACATTAACATTTTTATATTTTTATTGTCTTGTTGAATAATATCTTTGATGTATATATTATAAGTCATTTATAATCTGGACAATTAGATCTTAATGCCAATTAAATATATATGTTAAAGTGAAACAGAGATGTGTTTTAGTCATATACATAAATATATGATGATTTTGATTAATAAAATTTAAAACCATTTTCAAATTTAATCATATGAAAAATAAACCATATGCATTTTTTTTTTTACTTCACTTCAAATTATAACCAAAAATTGAAGTCAAATTTACTTAAAACATTGATTTACTTTAAAAAAAAAATAATAATCTTTAGGTTGGGTTTTTGACAATAACTTACAAAATTATATTACAATACTATTAGTGTGCTACTAATTAATCTTATATATATTACTTTGATATAGAATTTTTTAATTTAAATTTCTATCATACACCGAGATATTTTTATATAAATCAATTTTTTATTTATTTTATATGGCGTGTTAAATATAGTTTTTAAACCTTTGAAGTCAATCAAAACTATATATGACTTTCTTCATGTTTATTACAAAGTTATTTTTATTAAAATCAAAGAATTTGGTAATTTGCTCGATTTTTCTTCCTATCAATTACATTATATTTACAAGTTCTTTGGTCTGGGTTGAAATCTTAAGAGAATTTTCGGATATTCTCATATTTGATTGCAAATTGCTTAAGAGAATCCAAATGTGTGAGGGCATTTAGAGTCCTGACAAATCTCACTCTTGTGAAAAATGTGGATTCTCATTTTAAAATAATTTAGGTATCCACATTCTCATAACTTAGTAAAGTTTTTTTGAAATTTACAATAACACCCCTTGTTTAATGCCATCTAATTAAGTAAAATATAGCATTGTTATAATGAAGTGCTTATATTATGTAAGAAAATTATTAGTTTATATTGCATTATTTATACAAGATTTACGTTGTATATTAAACAGATGTGTACAACATTGTACACATTTGCATAAAAGTGTATAATATTATATATTATCCATGCAAATGCGTACAATTTACATGAACAGTAAATGTAAACCAGTAACTGTGATATTATGTATTCGATTTTTAAAAAACTAATACATATGGTTATGGTCACCTTCAGAGTTGATTGTTGATTGTTGACTTTGAATTTTTTTTTTTAAGTCTTTCAAGAAAATAAAATTTTGATTGACAAGAAATGATATCCGAATTATAAACCCTAAAAAAAGATTTTGAAATAATTATTTGTGAATCTGGTATCTTCAATAATCTTATCAATCAAACCAAACATGACATAATTACTTTCCCAAACATTTTAGTGTTTCCGAAAAGTATCACATTTTACTGAATTTAGATGTGGAAAGTATAGATTAGTACTATTTGATTGCAAACTTGATGTAGGACACAATTTACAATTTAATTATTGTAATTTATTATTTTTGGTATTTTTATGTAAAAAAACGTTATTTTAGGTTTAGGTGATTTATTTCCTTATTTTTAGGTGCATTTAATGCTTTTTAGGTCAAATTTGGCTCCTGTTATGGTTAGATATCAATTAGGAGTTATTTTAGATTATATTTTATTGTCTGTCAAATTTTAAGGAGTCCTTAAATAGGCCCTTAAGTCTGTAAACGTTTTTCATAGTTTATTATCAATAAAAATTCAGACTTGTATCTATTTTGTTCCCTGGTGGATTCCAGACCTATCACCTTGTGGATTTAAGGAACCCCTCGTGAATTCGAGGTTTACTACCCAGGAACTAACAGTTTAGCTTCTGTCCATCAAAGAGAGCATTGTGTGTACTTCTCTCCAGGCTTTTGCGACATCAGTTGGTATCAGAGCCTTGACTTACCCTGGTCTGATTGCTAATCGACGAGGCGGTAACCACTACCATAACAACGATGAATAACTTAGCGAGTATTATGTGACATACAACAAGTACTCACAAATATCTATGTTAGGATGGCGCCGTTGAACAATGGAAACAATAGGGATAACTGCAGCGGAGACATAACTCATGGGCAATCTATTGGTAAGCAAATTTCATATAAACCTTATAAGAGAATTGCAAGTTTTAATGGTTATTTTTAAAAGAAGATTTTCTTGATTGGTTACTTGATCTAGAGGATTTATTTGATTATAAGAATATTTGTTATGAGAGAAAAGTTGGATTTGCTTTGTATAAACTTAGTAAGTATGCCTTATGTTGGTGGGAACAAGTACAATCTGATAGAATCCAACAAGGTAAAAACAATATTCAATCATGGCCAAGGATGAAAAAGATGCTTGCTATCAAATTTTATCTTTTGGATTGTGAAGAAATCTTGTCGTGTACAATACAAGATTATTATTGGCCAAGAAGTTCATACTTGAATTATTTTGAAGAGCCAAATATTTCACCATTAAAGGAAGAATTACATGTTAAAGAAAAAATCGTTCTTGAAGAATATGGAGAAGTCAAAGAAGAAAATATAGAGATTTTTGAGGAAATTAATGAAGGCCTTGTTATAGAAGAAGAAGAACTAGAAATCAAGATTGTGGAAGAGATTAATGAAAACCCCATTATAGAGAAAGATCTTGAGGTTGAGATGGTAGAGACCATTAAAAAAGAAATTATAGAGGAAGTTGTCAACAATCTCGATGAAATCAAGTTAGATGAATGCAACATTCAAACTCCTATTATTTTATTGGGAGACACCGAAACAAAGTTTATTGATTTTATTGGGGTGGAAAGATTTTATTTGATCATTGACTCTTATTTGGTGAATATTGTCAATTACATGAACATCAAGGGAGAAGAAGTTCAAGTTGCCCATTTAATGACTTTCAAGTTTGGCAAGAAGACAAAGAAGATGAAGTATTCAAAGTATTTGTTCTCTTGGCGTGGGAGATTTCAAATTTCAAAGATGAACTCGAGGACGAGTTTGTTTCAAGTGGAGAGGTCTGATGTAGGACACAATTTACTATTTAATTATTGTAATTTATTATTTTTGGTATTTTTATGTAAAAAACATTATTTTAGGTTTAGGTGATTTATTTTCTTGTTTTTAGGTGCATTTAATGCTTTTTAGGTCAAATTTGGCTCATATTATAGTTAGGAATCAATCAGGAGTTATTTTAGATTATATTTTATTGTTTGTCAAGTTTTAAGGAGCCCTTAAATAGACCCCTAAGTCTGTAAACGTTTTTCATAGTTTATTATCAATAAAAATTCAGACTTGTGTCTCTTTTGTTCCTTGGTGGATTCCAGACTTATCACCTTGTGAATTTAATAAACCCCTCGTGGATTCAAGATTTACTACCAGAAACTAACAGTTTAGTTTCTGTCCATTAAAAAGAGCATTGTGTGTACTTTTCTCCAAGTTTCCGCGATATCAAAACTGCATTAAGGTCCTTTGGGGTGGGGGAAGAGGATAAGGACATTTCAAGTCACACAAAAAATCACATTAATATTTGCCACATATCTCAAAAACCCTATAGCTCTAAAGTCGCCAAGGTTGGTGACTTGGTGTGGAGGATAGTACAGACTTTAACAAAAAGTAAGCTAATACTATGGAAAGGAATTTGCCTTCCCTCGAAGTTCTAGCTTCCTTTGGTAGTTGAACACATAATCGAGCCTAGCTCTCCCTCATCCAATACAGCATATACTATATGCCATTATTGCTCGATGACAATGAGTCAAATTTTTTTTGGCCATAAATCCCATCAATCATTCAGTGTTTTTTTTTTTTTTTTTTTAAGAGAGTTTGGCGGCTCGAGTGGAAGAAGATAGAGATATATAGTTTTTTTTTTTTTTTTTTCCTTAACAGTTAATCCGTAAAAATTTTCAAGGGCATCAAACTAGCATGATTCAGTTTTGTTCATCATATATAATTCCAAACCATTTTTCCAAAACTAATAATGTAACAATTGACATATCAAACGGCTATAATAGACCCAAATACGATTTTTCTTCATACCATTCCAATGGTTATAATCAAACCCTGGAAATTTCATCATTGTTAGGGAGTTAGAGTCTAAGGCAGGACCTAGATTCTGCCTAGTTAAAAGTCACTAGTGTCTAGGGCTTGGTCTTGCTAAAAGGGCTAAGAGACGTATAAAGCCTAACTTCTAAAATCTAGTAAGAAAAATAAACCAAAAATAATGGGTCAAGCTTAAATGCTTAAACAAATTGCAAGCTAGCTAATTAATAAATTAAAAAATCCCATTAAACCCACCAAAGTTGACGAGTTAGCCGAATTGCTTTGACAGACAGTCAACTACATCACGTAGTTTTCCGTGCCTTGCTGCTCAAACTTATTTCTTTTTTCAACAGAGTCTGGTAGCGAAAAGAGATAAGAAAGTTCAGACAGAATATAAAACAACAACAACAACAAAAACAACAATAACAACAACCACGGAGAACATGCATGATTTGGAGTTTGCTCTCCGTTCAGTCATTTCAAACATGCACTGGGCCCCACCTTTTTTTTTCCTGACCATTCACAAGTGCTCTCTCTCTCATATATTGAGGAGCTGCATGCTGTCTCTCTCTTTATCTGAGTTGAGATTTGTGATTCCACCGAGTCCAACTCGGTCCCAATTAACCGAGTCTTTATACCAGCATGGACTTTGTAACCAAATTGACCCCCAAGTTTGTGCTATCTTCCATACACTTCCTTTAGTATAATACAACAATATGTCATATATCAATGTACTGACAAGTGACTTCAGTGGTTCCCAGTGAATTGGCTCAAACCCATAGCTGAACTCATTGAAGCAAACTTAGCCAATTCCTGTGCTAAGAATGGTCTTTGTGATTCTCTCCCTCCCATGCCAAGAAAATCCCTAGTTAGACTATTTTCAATTGCATTCGAGCCTGGATGATTATTTAATGCAACTGGGT
This sequence comes from Quercus suber, assembly GCF_002906115.3. Classification (NCBI taxonomy): domain Eukaryota; kingdom Viridiplantae; phylum Streptophyta; class Magnoliopsida; order Fagales; family Fagaceae; genus Quercus; species Quercus suber. The sequence continues at coordinate 1,347,791 of NW_027069518.1, forward strand.
CGCTTTGCTTTCCACTTGTTTGCATCATAAGCTGATCAAAACTGTTTGTTGAAGTTGTTAATGAGCTTAAATTTGAACTTCCAAGCATTCCATCAACACTCCCACTTGCTGTGAAATTCTCTGCTGCTTGCTGCTTTGAATTTTGAAGGGCTTGGTGCAGCTCATTTCGGTTTTGGTTGAGAGTGTTGAAGCTTGTTGTTGTGTTTGAAGAAGAAGAGCTCATGACTCCGAAGCTATTGCCAAAGATTGATGATGGGTTGCTCGTTGTAGAGCCCATCTGAGCTGCCTTTTGCAAAAGTGCAGTGGCTGACATTGGCATAGATGGCTTTGATTGCTTCTTTTGGGTATCAGAGTAAAGAGAGGATTGGGTTTCAACCAAATTTCCTTTGTTCCCTTCCTCTTTCATTTCGTGAGGTATTGCTGATAAAGACAGACTTGCATTTGTTGAGGTTGAAACACTCTTATCAAACCCTTGAAACTGCTGATTATTAAAGTTTCCAAAATTAGGCATAGAAGATGAACCAAAGAGATTACCAGACACTGCTTGCACCATTTCAGGAAAAGCTGTAGAACTTGATGATGCGTAGAGATGAGAATTAGCCATCATGTCAGTGGGATTAAGCTGAGAATTTGCATGGTTAAGCCACAATGACAATCTGGGCTTTTGCTGATCTACACCAAGAGAGTTACCATTAATAGCCATGCCACTAAGCTCTGGTCGAAAACCTGGGCCAAATTGGGAAGCTCCAAGTGGCAAACCAGGTTGAGGATTAATCACAGTCTCATTCATTGAATCATTTCCGAAATTCAGATTATTAGCGGCTGCAAGCGAAGTAAGCCTAGCACTCTCATCAGCTAAAGCATCACAAAAGGCTCTGTGGGTAATGAAGCTATCTTTCCTGTTTAAATCAAAACAAAATAAATAACAAAACCCCATTCATTTCCTAATCACATGGTCGCATTTAATTCCCACCCAAACCCACAAAACCCTCAACGTGAGTGAGCATTAATTGCTACTACAACGTATCAAAGATTCAGAGAAACAAAGAACAAGAACATGGTAGTAAAGAATAGAATATATACCTGGAAAAAAGGGTTCCACAGTCACACTTGTACTCTCGAGTTCCACAAGTCTTAGAATGAGCTTTCCAGTCAGATTGGACTGCGTATTTCTTTGAACACTTCTCGCACTTCCATTTCTTCTCGCCGTGTTTCCTGCTAAAATGTTTCTTTATCCCAGTGAGGTCTCCGAGAGCTCTGGACGGGTCATGGTGGACACAAGTCTTTTCTGGACAAATATAGACCTTTTTTCGGACCTCTTTGTTGGTCCTTTGCCTCAGCTTCCATGGAAGATTGTGACCCCTTCGATGAAGCTGCAGATTCTGATCTCTTTGGAACCCTTTATTGCATATTTCACAGACGAATCGGTTTGTCGCCATGAGAGTCTTGGGTGAAAGAGCAATAACCTCAGCATCTGGATCTGTCAAGAAAAAATAAGCTAAGTATTCAAAAAAAAAAATCTAAAAAAGAAAAGAGAAAAAAGGGTATAGAAGTATGTTTTACCTGGTGTTCCTGGTAGATTTCTCTTCTTCTTGGCAGCTGGATTAGGGTTAGGGTTTGTGTTCTGTACTTCTTGACCAAACCCTCCAATTGAAGACGCAACTGAAAAAGAGTCACCGGACATCATTTTTGGCTTTGAACTGAAAAGTGGTTGGCTTGGGTTTGGTGGTGAAATTAGTTCAACTAGCTTTCAAAAGGGTTAAGAGCTAGCATACAAACAAACAAGAAAGCAGCGGTTTTTTTTCACTACAACTAGCTAGCTAAATACAAGAACAAAAGCAGATAAAAATCTTTGGTAATATTCAAATCTTTGACACTCCTCTGATTCTGCCAAAAGACAAGAAAAACCCAACTCCAGCTTGAATCTAAGCAAACAAAAAAAGGAAAGAAAAAAAAAAATACTAGAGCTTCGGACTCTTTCTAACAGAGATCTGGTTTGCTTTGTTTGTTTGATTTCAGAGAGAAAACACCAAAAACCATGATGACTAGGGAGAATATTTCTTCTTATATTCTATTTTCTTTCTCTATCTTTGCAGTCTTAGTCTTACCCCTAGTCGCTCTTTTATCTTTGCTCGTATCCTAAAAGTCGGTCAGCCATAGATTTATATGGGCCACCACTCTCTCTCTCTCTCATCACACGCACACGCAGATTACTGTGTTAGAATTGTGTGTAAAGGCAGAGAGCTAGCTTGCAAGTTGCTACCAGAATGTGTAGGATTGTGTGTCTTTTTGTAGCTTTTTGAACTCATACTCCAATTATTATGATTATAAAATTACACCCTCGAACATATATTACATTAAGTATTGAAAAGGTTACAATTATATACGTATTATATAAATATATAATAATAATAGTAAAAGAAAGCAAACTGTGAGAAGTTGTGCGTATAAAAAAGGTTTATGGGATGGGATAGTTTTTACTAGCATGAGATTTTGAAACCAAAAAGCGTGAATGAAAAAGGTTCCAGCCTTTATGGCCCTTGATCAGGTATGAAATGATTAAGCCATAATTAAAGTTAGACCCAATTTAGCTACTAGCATGAATCAGAGGTTCCACAGAGAGAGAGAGAGAGATAGCAGAAAACACAGTGAGTGAGAGAAAAAAGAAGAGGCTGAGTTACGTTTCACGAGGCAGTTTGATAGGACCGTCCGTGATACCTCTGTCNAATGGGCAAACCAGGTTGAGGATTAATCACAGTCTCATTCATTGAATCATTTCCGAAATTCAGATTATTAGCGGCTGCAAGCGAAGTAAGCCTAGCACTCTCATCAGCTAAAGCATCACAAAAGGCTCTGTGGGTAATGAAGCTATCTTTCCTGTTTAAATCAAAACAAAATAAATAACAAAACCCCATTCATTTCCTAATCACATGGTCGCATTTAATTCCCACCCAAACCCACAAAACCCTCAACGTGAGTGAGCATTAATTGCTACTACAACGTATCAAAGATTCAGAGAAACAAAGAACAAGAACATGGTAGTAAAGAATAGAATATATACCTGGAAAAAAGGGTTCCACAGTCACACTTGTACTCTCGAGTTCCACAAGTCTTAGAATGAGCTTTCCAGTCAGATTGGACTGCGTATTTCTTTGAACACTTCTCGCACTTCCATTTCTTCTCGCCGTGTTTCCTGCTAAAATGTTTCTTTATCCCAGTGAGGTCTCCGAGAGCTCTGGACGGGTCATGGTGGACACAAGTCTTTTCTGGACAAATATAGACCTTTTTTCGGACCTCTTTGTTGGTCCTTTGCCTCAGCTTCCATGGAAGATTGTGACCCCTTCGATGAAGCTGCAGATTCTGATCTCTTTGGAACCCTTTATTGCATATTTCACAGACGAATCGGTTTGTCGCCATGAGAGTCTTGGGTGAAAGAGCAATAACCTCAGCATCTGGATCTGTCAAGAAAAAATAAGCTAAGTATTCAAAAAAAAAAATCTAAAAAAGAAAAGAGAAAAAAGGGTATAGAAGTATGTTTTACCTGGTGTTCCTGGTAGATTTCTCTTCTTCTTGGCAGCTGGATTAGGGTTAGGGTTTGTGTTCTGTACTTCTTGACCAAACCCTCCAATTGAAGACGCAACTGAAAAAGAGTCACCGGACATCATTTTTGGCTTTGAACTGAAAAGTGGTTGGCTTGGGTTTGGTGGTGAAATTAGTTCAACTAGCTTTCAAAAGGGTTAAGAGCTAGCATACAAACAAACAAGAAAGCAGCGGTTTTTTTTCACTACAACTAGCTAGCTAAATACAAGAACAAAAGCAGATAAAAATCTTTGGTAATATTCAAATCTTTGACACTCCTCTGATTCTGCCAAAAGACAAGAAAAACCCAACTCCAGCTTGAATCTAAGCAAACAAAAAAAGGAAAGAAAAAAAAAAATACTAGAGCTTCGGACTCTTTCTAACAGAGATCTGGTTTGCTTTGTTTGTTTGATTTCAGAGAGAAAACACCAAAAACCATGATGACTAGGGAGAATATTTCTTCTTATATTCTATTTTCTTTCTCTATCTTTGCAGTCTTAGTCTTACCCCTAGTCGCTCTTTTATCTTTGCTCGTATCCTAAAAGTCGGTCAGCCATAGATTTATATGGGCCACCACTCTCTCTCTCTCTCATCACACGCACACGCAGATTACTGTGTTAGAATTGTGTGTAAAGGCAGAGAGCTAGCTTGCAAGTTGCTACCAGAATGTGTAGGATTGTGTGTCTTTTTGTAGCTTTTTGAACTCATACTCCAATTATTATGATTATAAAATTACACCCTCGAACATATATTACATTAAGTATTGAAAAGGTTACAATTATATACGTATTATATAAATATATAATAATAATAGTAAAAGAAAGCAAACTGTGAGAAGTTGTGCGTATAAAAAAGGTTTATGGGATGGGATAGTTTTTACTAGCATGAGATTTTGAAACCAAAAAGCGTGAATGAAAAAGGTTCCAGCCTTTATGGCCCTTGATCAGGTATGAAATGATTAAGCCATAATTAAAGTTAGACCCAATTTAGCTACTAGCATGAATCAGAGGTTCCACAGAGAGAGAGAGAGAGATAGCAGAAAACACAGTGAGTGAGAGAAAAAAGAAGAGGCTGAGTTACGTTTCACGAGGCAGTTTGATAGGACCGTCCGTGATACCTCTGTCTCACATGGGACCCAACATTGGCACAGTGGATTCTGCAGCACCATCATCCAGTACCGATAAGAATTGGCAACACGATATTTTTTTCTCTTTTAAATTATTATTATTATTATTATTATTATCAATATAACTATTGTTGCTAATATGATGTTTTGAGTTTAATGTATGATAAGCATAATATTAATGATGAAGTTACAGGAAAGTGATGTTGTTGTTACAAACTTACAATTCGTCAATCTAAAGAGGATTTTTGATAACACAAGGTAGTGATATATATTTCTTCACTTCAATGATGAATGATGTTGATGATGAATTGATGATGATGAAGAAGCTACGATCCATATTTTTTACACGTTTATTACAAAACACCACTGAAATGGTAGGTATGCAAACATGTTTGGACCACATCTTCAGGTTGCTAGCTACTACAAACTAAACTGTCGGTTCGCTGACTCAGACACTATACATTGTGCATTGTCTATTGAATCTCTCTGCTAAATGGTTGTTTTTATTAGTTTCATTAGCTTAATTCACTGTCTTCAAATTCAATAAGGTTACTCAGCCCAAAAAGAAAAAGAAAAAAACACGTTTAGGCATTCACCAATACGAGAGTGGAAGTTCAAAAAATAAGATAAGTATACATTGATTCTTATTGTTTCGTATGATGCTTAGTAGGAGTTAAGCGGTTTGAGTTGTGTTGCTTCAATGAATGTGTTATACCCAGGATAAGAGTCTCATCAAAGTCTTTGTAGTATACGTGGTTTTTATCTATTACTGTCATGTAATGTGAGGTCGATGAGTCTACCGAAAACTTATTTTTTATTCAAAAAAGATTATTAAAAAAAAAAAAAGGAAAGAAAGAGATAAGTATATATTAAGACTACTGTTATTTGCAATAAAATTGGAATTGAAATTTATTCTTTGTTGTGCGTTCATTATTCCACGCGGTAAACGGGTCTGTATCATTCATTCTACTATCAAAACTTATCACATGGTAAAGAATCTCCTTTCAATGTTTTCAAAAAATGAAAAAAAAAGTCTAACCGTAAGCAAGAAACATGCCCCTTTTTTTCATTTTTAATGTCACCGTGTATCTAGATGCATCTATACTATGATCCCACGTGATTACCTAGTGCTTCTAAAAAGGCATACATTCTGATTTTACATGTGTAGGTGCTCAATAGTTTTTGGTCTAATTTCCAAAAACCATGTGCATCTCAAATGTCATTATCCTCATCTAACCAAAAAAGAAAGAAAAAAGTAGAGCATAAAAAGAAAAAACACAAGGCAACCTTTCGATCAGATATTTAAGTTAATAGAAGAATATCACTCATTTTATTTGAAAATTTTAGGTAATTCTACTAAAAAGACAAATCGATTGAAAAGAGAGCTGAACCTAAATCTGGAGTTGCTTGAAGATGATAACAAGATTTTGATATCACTACAAAAAATGCGCTTTGGAGTTGCGTTTTTAAAAACGCAGCTCTAGGTCTCGTAGGGGGCTATAGTCGCACAGGATAGGCCATGTTTGGAAACATGGCTATGGAAAACGTAGCTATAGCCTATAGCTGCATTTTAATGGTCTATAGCTGTGTTTTTCAAATGCAGCTATAGCCCTCTTTTTTTGTAATGTCTACTCGAAAATGAGTTGATGGTATTTTCTTCATATCTTTTACACTATAACTTGTTTTCGAGTAATATTTATTTTATTAAAAAATAAGCATTTGGAGTTTAAAAAAACACAGTTTTGACCCAATTTGAATTTGAAATGAATGAAATATGACCATTTGAAATAATCACAACTATGTCGTTCTCAATAGTTGCTATACACTTGCTTGAGCAAAATTTTTGTATACAGTAATTTGACTTTAAGGTAACCTAATGATTCTAATATGAAACCATCTACGTACGTCATTGTTGTCTAGAATTCTCAATTGTGAACGGAGTTCATTTATAAAGGAAGTTCACATAAAATGATTCCAAAGATTCTAGAATTGCTAAGGTGGGAAGGCAAAGGAGGTGTTTACTAAGCGTATGTTTGGATGTATGTTTGGATGGGGCATTTTGCCCAATTCATGTGTTATGCGTTTTTTAGTGGGTCTTATGAGTACTGTTCACTTTTCCACCAAACTTAGCAAAACATAGATTTCTAGGTAAATTTGGGTCCCACAGCACTATTCACATCTTTAAAAATTATTTTGTTACAGTATTTTTAGTAATAAGTTTTCATTTTTCAGTTTTCAGCAAATAAGTGGATTTTTCTAACAATTTCTTCTAATGAATTTTCTACAAGATTAAATCCTCGAAGCATTTTTTTTTCTTTCAAAGAGGTTCGTTATTTATTTATTTTTTTTTTTCCATTTCATTACCAAATTTGTGTATTGCCTTTTTTACTACTTTCATTATTATTGCTTTTAGGTTTGGTAATTATAACTGTGATTGAGATAATTGTTTGCCCAAATCTGTGTTGAGATAATTCATAAATTCTTCAATCAATCTATTGTTTGGTTGTTTGTAATCTAAATAGAGATTTTTTAATTGGTATCAGAGCATTTAGAAATCATGAGATCAAAATCAGCTTTTTTCCTAAGAGCAATCGATCTAATATCATCTTAGTTATGAGCGATGTTCTGTAAATTTAAATGAAAAAAAGGCAAACAAAGAATTCAGCCATGACTGCCATTTAGTTTAGGCACTTAGCACCAAAAATTGCCTTTAATCAGCGTGTGGTTTAATTAGGTAATTGAGTGGAAGATCCATTTTTGGTGTTATTTTGTCTGGGAAAGAAAGAGAAAAATTGACCCAGTTCACATGCATGTTTTAGGCTTTTAGCTTATCTAACTTTATTTTTCTCTCCCTTGTGTGTGTGTTTGTTTCTTAAAAAAAAAAAAAGCTTTATTTTCCTCTATAAAAGGCAATAATTAACTATACAACACAAGTATTTTCCTTTATACTTGTGTCTCTGAGGGTTAAATAAGAGATCTGGAATTTCAATTAACTCTATTAGTAAAATCTTTGATGGTTAAATAAGAAATCTGAAGTTCAATCTCCACCTATACCAAAAATTGATTGGTGTTTTGATTTGATGAAAAAGTTATTATCAATAGTGAACGTCATAAGTGAAACTCTCTAAAAAATAGTTCAAAATGATATTGTTTCTCCAAAAAAAAAAAAAAAAAGCATTCTCCTTCATACCAAAAATTATGCTACAAAGCATAAACCAATCCAATAAATTCCCTTGCAAACCTAAGACAAAGGCAAATTAGAGGTACGTAACAAAAACTTTCAAGATAGAAAGACTTACATATATACGCTAGCTTGTTAAAGATTGTATTATTATTATTATTATTATTACTACTACAAAGATTGTACAATGAGTTTGTTATTTACATCTTCTCAAAAATATAAAATGAGTTTGTTATTTGCAGATGTCTTGATCTAGTAATTAATTAAAATCCTCCGAAAGTGGACATCATATCGCCAATATCATATTTCTAACAAAGTAGTTAAGAGATGCTTTCATCTCATTCAAATTTTGTTCATGAGGTTTACGCAATTTTTCACTTTACTTTATAGCCTAGTTGACTTCCATTGCAATAAGCTGCTAGACAGGGTCACCCCTTAAAACCCTAGAATCTACAACAATGTTCTAGTACTCTAGACCCTTGCATTCTTTTTCTTTTTTCTTTTTTTTTTTTAATTATTATTGCATGACTATATGACAGCTTTAGCCAAAAAGTGAGAGTTTTACATTTGGAAGATGTATCATATATGATTTACAGCGCAACATGGATATACTTTCAAAAACAATCTAAACTGTCAATAGAATTTAATTTAGGTTTAAACTGCTCCATACCTGTACTAGATTTGAAATTTAGTTAGTTTTAAACCTACTCCATTAACCCAAATTAATAGAATATTTGCAAGCCAATTATATAATGGAAATGGGTTGTGCTTGGTTAATTATCCGATTAAAGTGACTCAATATTATTATACATCATTGGCAATGGCGGCTCCAGAAATTTTTTTGAAGGTGGTCATTAAAAAATTTAAATTATACAAAATATAATATAAAGATAACTTCATACATTGATAAAAAAAAAAACACACACACACGCAAATACATAAAATCTTACAATTTCCTTCTACAATTTTTTTTTATTTTGAAATCATTATATAATAGTCCTATTATCAATGTTGTAAACTACATCTCTTCAAAAGTTTAGTTAAATAAAATATTTCTTGGACTTTTTCTTTTTATTTGTAAGGACCAAATATATTGTTAAAGGGACCAAAATTTAAGAACAAAATTTGGATACAAACTTAGTTGTAGTCACTCTCACTAAATGAATTAACATTGTTACGTATTTTGAAAATCTAATCAATGAATTGCATGTTCTCTATATTCTTAAAACACGTCAAAATTTTATGTCAATCGGATGTTATTTACTATTCGATTCATAAAATTATTTTTTATGTATAATTTTAAACTGCAAAAACTTAAAATTTAAATATTTAATTGACGACATAGCTATTGATTTTTTATCTTCTTGAAATTTTGCAAGTATGAAAAATTTAAGAAGAAAATATAATTAAATTGTGAATTTATTAAAATTCACATTCAATAAAAAAAATATATTGAATAGAGTTGTAATCTTAGTTTGCAACCAAGTTTGTTGCCAAATTTTAACCAAAATTTAATTATGTTGGGCCTAAAATAAACTTAGGGTGGTCAAAAAGATTTTTTAAGGATAAAAAAATCATAAATTTTTAAATTTATACATAATAATATATATATATATATATTTTCAGGTTAGGGTGTCCCTGTGACCACCCTAGACTCTATGTAGAGCCACCCCGATCATTGGCTAAGAGTTTTGTAGTATTTCACCGGCATATTCTAGTGTTTTTAACAAAAAAGTCAATGATTCAAATTTCTCCTCCCCATTAAAATAAAAATCATTATCACAATTCTGCAATGACATCCTAGCTGACCCATGCAAGCTTTGAAATTCAAATTCCGCAATTATTTTGCTTCAAAAAAAAAAAAATCCGCAATTATTTGAATAGAGCCACACAGGCATATCAATCACCCACACAAGAGGGGTTTCATAGTCACACAATTGGCCTTGTCTACAGCGTGCTAGCGTTTCTCAAACTTTCAATGGCTTCATTATTAATTACCACAACGTCTTTATCTGAGCTGACTTTGAATCTCGTATAATAATTGATGAAATTAAGTGAAATGAGAAATGGAAGGACAAGTACAAATTGTGGATATATATAATTCAATCTGCTTTGGCTTCATGCATTCGGAGCTTCCTTCCAAGTAATTGATGCTTCCTCATCCCAATTCAGTATCCAATGCTCTCTTTCTTACACATACACATGCACACGTATAAATATATAGTAAATATAAATACACAAAACCCCATATATGTTTTTAGTTCCATAGATCAAAACCCTAATTCCCAGGTGGGAAAGAGAATGAGTTTGTATATTATATGTCCGACCAGAAAATGACATCCTTCACATCCATCCATTGCATATTGATTCCCAAATGACCCCCCCAATGCACGTAGAGACCCATTTCACTTTTTTTATTCCTTCGAGTCTTGCTTGGTCTTGCTCGGCAATATTAAACAAAACAGTATTAAATTACATGATTTGTTCTAAACAGAGAAAATTATACCACAAAACACGTTTTAGTGTTAGATTTTCAAAGACCCTATATGTATATAATATATAGGAATAGGACCCTTTAAACTGAAATTACTTATGGATGGGCGCACCCTTGATATGTAATTGTATGAACCGAGAAAATGCGCAATCTTCAACCTCTAACCCAACATGTAAATGGTTAAACCATCTTAATCAAAGAGTATATAGTATATACCATTTTTTTTTATCATGTACCAATTTATTTATAGATGGACAAATATTGGAGCGGAAATGACGCTGTCCTAGAGAATATACTACTCCTTGTTTTAAAATATATAAATCGTGTACAAAGTATGAGGTGATTTGAGATATGGAGGATTTGTTGGTGCTTAGTAGGAATCACAATGAGTTGGGTTAAATTTAAATTCCTTCTAAGGTTTAGAAAGGGATTAGATTTTTATAAATTAGATAGTCCAACCGACTCAATTATTAATTTAAATTATAAAATACATTTATAAAACATTTTTTAAAAGCACGTATTCCTTTAGGGCGATTAGGGCGTAGACATAAAGGTCTTTAATAAACAATTAAAATTTGATTAATTTCTAATTAGGCCTTGCTCTAGTCTTTTTACACAAAAAAGTATGATTTCTAGAATAAAAGTAGGTGTCTCTCTATTTCTCTATTAAAATATTACTTAATTTAGTATAAAAGTGCTTAGAAATACTTAAACTATGTTAATTGTGGAAAAAAAATTGCATATTCAGTTTTAGGTTAACTCAACTTAATCCAATTTGTTTGACTCAACTAATGATAAGATGAACTACCAAGTTTGATAGAAAATGAGTTATAAATGGAACAGATTTGGGATGAAAAATTCTTAAAATTTAATAGGATTTAGTGAGTGCAAGCATTCAAAATAGTTAGAGGGTTTGGGTTTGGAAATTCTTTTTTGTCCTAAACCCGATCCATTGTCAATCCTAGAGGTGATTTATAACTTTGTATAATATATAGTTGCATGTAATATCACACAAACATATATATGGGTGGACTCCCTTGATTTCCAAATGAGAAGGATGTTATTACATGCAATAGTTACTCATAATTCTACCATTTTAGATGCTACATTTTTTTGGGGGGTTTGGTTACAGATGAGCGGCAAAAAATAAACAACGAGAGTTAATTAATTAGAGCCCACAGAAAATAAAATCTCCTTTATAAAAACTAGACCATGCAAACAAGACATGTCGATTTGGGTTTAGGTTAGGTTAATTGGATTCAAGTCAAAATGGGTTAATTGTTTTTTTTTTTTTATAGGAAAAAATATGGGTTATTAGTGAGTTGGTTAATCAAGTTATGAGTCGATCTGTATTTTTTACATGCAAAAGATAATTATTAAAAAATAAAATAACAAAAGACTCAAATAAAAATAAAATGATAGATAGATTTTTAAGTTTACACGTACAATTCAAAATTAACTAATAGTATCATCATAAAAATTAAGTAATTTGTCGTTAAATGCCCAAAAACGCGTATAATGATTCTCATTTATAAATGAAAGGCACCGCTTATTGAGAATGATAGGACATAAGGGCCATGGCACTTGAGCAACAACCTTTCTTAATTTGTACTCTTTGATTGGAGACAAATATTTCAATTATGTCAATCAGGAACAAAAATGTAGATTCATTCATGCCGACTCTATCGATGGTTTACAGTTTACTGACAGTTCACACTTCTAACACGTTTGGATATGGCAATTATATGCTAAACCTAAACCCCCTAGCCTCTTTAGGATAGGGGATAATGATATATACTTCCATTTTATTTGAATCAAAAAGAGGAACGATGTGCTTCAATCAGTGAATGGATTATCAATAATATAGAACAATAAAATTGACATTTAATTTTAATTTGAAAATTAAGGTATTATGACATTATACTCCCATTTAATTCAGCCAATAATTTTCTGTTCTTGACCTTTACCAGCTTACCACTATTTTATTCTCAACATTACTAGCCCCATAAAGATCAACAACCCGAAATCAACAAAACCACTCGTGGATCAATGAGTTCTTGTAAAAATGACCCATCCTGCTTCAGCTACAAAAAAGATATTGATAACTTTGATACATTTCTTACACCATTATGAATTTTGATACCACTTGTTGGGATAAATTCTCGTTTGTTTTTTTTTTTCCCCCTCAAAGCTTCCATATATTTCTATTTTCTTAATTGCTTGAGGTTATATTTAATTTAATTCACAGATAAATAGTGATTTATTCCAACAGCCTCAACCTTGTCCATCCTCTTTTTGGGACGGAACATATTTGTATATATAGGGTGAGAGTGGGACAGGTCAAGGTCGGGAATGAAAACAAGAACAGGTTGGAGATACTTTGACATCTCTAAGTTGGTTCGGAATCAATGAGATAGAGATGAAAAATAAAAGGAAACAAAGACAAAGACATGGATCTCTTATCTTAACCACTTGTTTGCCTAGCTAGGATCGAGGGTAAAGCTATGATAGATATGCAATATTTTTTCTGCCAATTTTATTTTTCCCGCTTTTCTATTGTATGGTTGGGAGTAACCATGGAATTTGTCCTCATGAATAGGACCAACATTTATTCAAAGGCACAATAACAAACAGAAGTACCATTAATCAGAGGGGAACAGTACCTACAAAGAAACCAGATTTTAGCTGTAGCTCAAGCCCATGCTAAAACCAAATAATTGCAAGTTTGGAACATTTTGATTCCAACTATTGCCAATTGCTAAACATAAAAGAGCATATACTCCCAGTTGCATCAATTGCTCCCACGTGTGGCTCCCCCCTCCTCTAAAAGAAAATTAAGCTCAACTGCTCGTGTTTGTTCAGGAATTAATTATTTATTTTCAAAAAAAGGAAAAAAAAATTGTTTTGTCAGTTTAGACTGTCTAGAGATTTGAGATTACTGTCTTCTCTATTTTTTTTTTTTTTACTTATATTAAGTACATGTGCTTATAAAATAAACATAGCCATGGGTCTCTTGGCTTGGTGCTGTCGGCATGTATAGAAGTCCTATTTGTGCTTGTGAATATTATCTTAATATAAAGAGGTGTGATTTAATCTAATCAAGAAGACAAGTTGTTTTCTGCATATTGTGTTTTAAAATGGTAGAAGAATAACACTACTCTCTCTCATCTTCCCCTCACTGTATAAATATATTTAGTGTAGATGTCACACAAACTATGTAATAGTCACTTCATATTCATCATCTTCACCAAACATCAAAATAATTGGAAGACTAAACTATATCACGTATAAAATATATATGTTCAATAATGGACATCTTGTATATTTATATATCATCTTTACGTATGAATTTTGATGATGCAGTTGATCGTGTGGGCTAACGTGTATGCAAGAAGGAACACAAAGCACCAGGCAAATCTTTGGGGATCACCAATAAGTGACTATTCGATGCCTAAATCAGAGAATGAGCAAAGAATTTCATTCAGGAGGAGCTGGTTCTGTTTCTCATACATTTTTTTCTCTTCCTTAATCCCTTTTTGTGCCCATTATGGGAGTAATCTCCTCCCTAATCATCACTGAGAATTGAAATCGAATTCGAAGGGAGAATCTATCTTTATAAACGAAGGTTCCATGTTTTAGTGATTAGGTCTTGAGATTCATGGGTCCTGGTTGAGATCTGGTTTTAGTGATTAGGTCTTGAGATTTGAATTTTTTAAGGTCTCCATGGTCAAGGTACGTATTTGCCATGTCATGGAAAGGCTGAGTTGTCACATTAGTAATTAAAAAAAAAAAAAAAATAGAGCAGCACAAAAAATATCATTACTATTTAGTTATTACTTGAACTTGTATTTAGAAAACATTTAATCCAACAATATTAATTCAATAAAATGCTATTAGATAATGCGATATTACAAAGAGTTATATTACGTGTGTATATGATTTTATATCAATTTGACAATATTTTATATTTATTTTTTTAAGAACAAAAAAAGGCAATGAGAGAGATGGGGGTGGGGCAGGGTTGGGGATGGCACTAGCGGAGTGAGAGAGGGAAGGGGGCAAAACTGGCGGAGAGGGAAGTAAATAGGTGAAACGGTAGAGACATGGGGTACATGGGTGGATTCGACAAAGACACAGTCAGATGTGCTCAATGACTTGAGCATGTGGCGTTGGTTTTATTGATGGGTTTAATGACATGATAAGGTGGCTGGGGTTTCACAGAGAGAGAGAGAGTGTGTGTTAACGTTAGGGTTAACAAAAATTTCACTCAAAATTAGTTAGTTGCAACCTTGGATTTGTGTCATCCTAATTCTTTGTCACCTAAATTTGTACGCTGTAAGTGCTACAACTTTGTATGCGTGAAGCAAATCCTTATCCAAATGGATATATGGAAATCATAACTTTTTGGATAATATTCCACAAGGAAACCGAAAAAGAGAAAAATCATGATTAACTTACGGTCGCTATCAAGGGTTTCTCTTCAATTTCAATATTGTCGGCTCAACTTGATCGATATAAAATTGCAATTCCTACCATAAGAGGTGAAAATGTGATTACTACCACTAGGATCTTTTTGGGAAGCAAGGACCTTACGTCTTCATTTAAGAAATGCAGGTAAGATGACAAGGTCTCGCAATTCTTTGCATTTTGCTTGCATCCAGTACCAATGTATCATCATAACAATTTATTAATTTTTAGAATCAGCATGATAACAAATTAACTTAAAGAAAAATGTACTTAGGACATAAGAGCATTCGGGTTAAAGGAGAATCGTCTCCCAGAAATGAACAAGAAGTCATATCCATATTCAATGATGAATCTCAAGGACAGACAAGAGCATATCTCGTTATAAAAATTGCGATCTTGAACATGCCTAGAAGTCTATGACAGGTTGGGATGGAGCTTCATTCGGAAAATACTTGTCTTCTTCAAATTTTCTCTGCAGACAAGAAAATTTTCATGATGCTTCAAGAACTGTTTGATTGATTGTGATTATTATTATTATTATTATTATTATTATTTTGTCTAGACAATTTCCTAGCTAGTGGTGGTATGTTTATAGTTACTCCCCATCAACAAGCTCTAAGGCAATGGGATTAAGCCACGTATCAAGTCCTTAAGTTATCTTAAACTGAAGAAAGTCACATGGCAACATCAATGAAAAAGGTCTACATAAAAAAATTTAATTAAATTCAAGATTAATTTTAAATTCAAATTTAAAATCAAAATTTTTTAATTAAATTTGATTTAATATTGGAGAAATTCCAAATCAAACTCTCCTCAATAGCCTATAAATGGTTTCTTTCATAAAAAAATAAAAGGGAAAATGAAAAGGTGATGGTACAGAAAAAAACAAGAAAAAAAAAAGTGATTACCAGTTCTACTTACCTTATTATAAACCTTGCTTACGAGTAATCTAGTCATTTTTATCTTATTATATTTGTGGTAGGCAAAGAACAAAATTCTTCCTCGGATTTGAAGTCCTTCCCTATTAAAGACGAAATGGAAGCCTTGGTTTGAACAAAGCTCATTTGTTAGAATTTTTTTTTTTTTTTTTTTTTTTTTTTTGTGTGTCCTTTCAAATATGATTGCATTTTGTAATATGGTCCAATTCCTTACATATTTAAAATTTTAAATAAGATTCATTACCGCATTTTCTTTTCACAATATACAAATAAGATTATCTTAAAAATTGTCATTTTTGCAGCACCATTATATGAATTAAGTACTTAATAGCATCCTATCAAAAAAAAAAAAAAAAAAAGTACTTAATAGCAACGTACCAGCGACTTGGGAATATTTGAAGTGTAAAAATTGATGTGGGTGTAGAGTAATGTTGAAAAGAATCAAAAATGGACAAAGACTTGTACCGACGAAGACATTCCAATTCCATGGAGTAAAAGACATGCAATGGAATCTTGGGTATCAAGATTGGCCATATTTAAGTCCCCCCAAATCTCTCTCTCTCTCTCTCTCTCTCTCTCTCTCTCTCTCTCTCATATGTTCTATTTCTTGGACTTTTGCAGCATTTAAAGCTGTGTTATAGGAAGGAAAAATTATTAGATATTCCCAGAGTATTATAAATGCATATTCCTTTCTCTTACATGAATGGTGGGTCTCACCATAAATTTAATTAGTAGGACTCATCATTCATGTAAGAAAATGGAGTACGTTTTTATGGTACTCCAGGAGTACACAATAATTTCCCAGAAGGAAGAAGAATACAGCCAATTAAAAGCATTTATACCATTTTTTTTTTCTTCTTTTGCTTCTCTAATGCAATTATTGAGTGAATGTTTGCTATACTACATATATAGTGAACTATGTCCAAAAAGGTGAGGTGCCATTTTGTCTTGCTATGCTATGCTAGCATTTCAAAATGATATTTGTGCACCAAGCCACCAATATCAAATGGTCTTATTTGGCATGTGAATTTGAATAGAAAAGCACTATGAGTCTATGACTATCATCCATGCCATTCACTTAATTACAACTAAGTTCTTTAAACAAATAAAATTTTGATTCTTTACACACTCAAGCTAGAAAAGCAGGGTCGTCTTTTCAAGAAATTATAAGGTCCTCATGGTGGACAAGTGATGTAGTCCACCATTTCACTAAAAGACTCCTATCTGTTTAAAATTACTGAGTTAGAATTTTTTTTTAAAATAAAAACTAATTACTGACTCAATAATTTTAAAAAAGTTGGAGTCTTTTAGTGGAATGGTGGACAAGTAACATGGTCCACCAGAGAACTGTATAATTTCTTCGTCTTTTCCTATTTATTGTAATCATTAATTATTACATGAAATCACATTAAAAAAAATTTCTAACTCAACAATTTTAAACAGATGAGAGTCTTTTAGTGGAATTGTGGACTATGTCACTTGTTCATCATGAGGACTGTATAATTTCTTCGTCTTTTCCTATTTGTTATAATCATTACATAAAATCACATAGCGGTACACACTCTCATCCGTTATGCACAATATTGTGACAATTAGGAGGAATATCAGGACGCCAAGAATGTAGTTTAGCCAAGAGAAGAGCCTACTTTGCTCCCGTGTCCGCTTCTCCTCTTAATGCTAGCTAGTGATCGATAGAAACAGAAGTGATAGCATAAGTGCATGCATCATAAATAATGTACCTCCAAATGATATAAGGGAAACTCATTCAATTATTGTCCATATTTCTATAAAAGAAACATTTCAAAATAAGAGGAGTACTTTAGTTTTGTCAAAAATACTATTGTGGCAGCCAACTAGAAGGTGCGACAATCAAAGGTGGCCAACCCAAAAAAAAAAAAAGGGACTCCCATTACTTGGAACCATGCCACCAAATGCCTTTGCCTATTGCCACCTAAACCAAAACTATGAAACTATAAAAGAGCATTCGTATTGATTTAGCCAAAATTTTCTATCTATTATAAGATAAATTATTTATTTATTTATTTATTTATTTATTTTAATTAATTACTTTTCAAAACATCCGCATATGATTATCTATTTTATACTCTATTTCATTAAAATATTATTATTTTTTATTCATTTCTTTAATTATTTTTCCACCAAATCATCTCCTTCTTTCTCGATCTCTAGAGTCCACATCTTCCACTCTCCCACACCAAAAGACGCCTTCTCCCCCCTAAAATCCCAATCCACGCAAGCAACTAAGGCAAGAGAGACTATAATATGGCTTCACCCTCACAAGAATGTAAGTGGTCATAAACCACAACTACCTATGCCACCATCAAGTCTCCTCTTCTCTATGCAATTCAGGACTATTTCAAATTTTCAATACAATATAATTTAAGACCTAAGGTGATAGCTTTTTAATGGAATTTTTTATATCTAAATATCACTTAAGTAATATTTAGTCAATGTCCTATATTATAATTTTTGTATTTAAAATCTATTACTCTTTCCTTTTAGTCTTACTAATTCACTTTTAATGGTGATTGGGTTGAATTTTTACTAAGCTATGTCATGGCCTAAGTGGACTAGTTCTAGGGCTAGCTTTGATGCATTGCAACCCCTTGATTTCTTTTTGTTTCACACCAACCCCCAAAAATGACCTCATATCACCACCATCTTCTTCTCTCTACACCACTTCCTTCTTCTACCCAAACAGAGACTAAGAAAGCCCTTCAATTAATATAATATCGTAGTCAAACACATGCATTCTCAGTTAACTTGGATTCTTAATCTCAAAGGAGACAAATCCTAAGTTTTAAGTCCTTTTTTGGTAGGAGATCTTTCTAATGAAGGATATTATTCACTTTTTATTAAAGTTGTGCTCATTTGGACAATTGAGACTGAGTGGGCGATCTGCTAAGAAAGAAGATCTTTTTTTTCGCCAATATCAACCAATGGGGCTGGCTGAGGAGATTCTAATGATCAAATTAGTAAAAGGGAAAGACAACTATGCATAATAACAATGATTCTAATGTGCATGCTTTCCAGTGTAGGGTTTTTTTTTTTTTATAGGAAAATGGAGGTATATAATAATTACCCCCATAAAATCAGGCAATAGAGTTGTCACTTGTCAGTATGTCAAGGTTGTAGCCCAAAAATTGTATGAGGATGGAACAAGTTCAATCACATTTGATGAGGTTGACAATTGGTGAGACAAAATATTTTGAGAGAAAGGCAATGATGACATTCAATGAGCACTCTCTTTATTAAGGGGTATATTTTTCCCTCTTTAAGGGGGTCGCTCATACCAAACAACCTTGAGATCAATGCCTATATGCTTGTGGCCACGTAATCCCTAAAGTAATTGGCTGTTGTGGGCCTAAAACCCTCCAACCGAGAGAGTTATAGATGCCGGCCTTGATCCTAAAGGCAAAGGGTACCCTTCTCACAAGTTGGGCCTCATGGACATGACGTAGCTACTCATTGACTTTGGGAGCAATTCCCCCCTCCCCCAATTTTTTTTTTTCCTAAAATATACTAATATTTTTTTTGAGCAAAAAATATACTAATATATATAGTTATTAATTTTAGCAATTTGGTTCAATAAAATTATATTTGGCACTCTATTAACATTACCATTAATCCTTTTAAATTCCATAAAAAGAACTCATAGATCTAAAATTTAAAAAAAAAAAAAAAAATTAATATGCCTAAAAAATTAGCCTAACAATAAAAATTACCAATAGTAAAGTTAAAAATATTAAGTCCAATCAAAAAATTTTACCCAAAAAAAAAAAAAAAAACAACCCAACCGTTTAAAAAAATTTTAAGCAAAATAATTTTGCTCTTACTCAGTAGTAGGCGCATGCATCAGAGGCACACCAAGTTCTATTTTCATAAATTATCACATTATAATATATTAAGAAATAATGATTTTATGTGTCTTTGTTAACGGTTTGTTAATACTAAACAGATGTTTATTTGAAATTTCATAATTTTATTTATTTATTTATACTTCCACCCTTAACTTCAAGTCCCTACCTTGTCCTTACTCATGAACTTCGAGTCAATATTCTTTGTCAAACCAATAACACCAAACCTAGGGGAGTTTGCTTCATCATGTACCCTAATTATGGGCCTTGGTGTAAACAGTCACGTGGTTTGGGCCTACCAGGCCCAACCCCTCCACCATCCAAGTTCTAGGACCTTTAGACTGGCAATATATTTTAGTAAATATAAAGTTAAATGCACACAGACGGACAAGACACAAATTCCATATATATTATCTCAAACAAAAGACATTTGTTGCTTGTTTGATTGGCTCCAAAAATAACAAACTGGACAACTGTGTTACCTTCTGTACCCCTTTTATTTTCCAAATATATTTATTTTATGTCATTTATGCTATTGACATATTGTCCCCTTCTGCATGAGAGAGCAGAGCAACCCATATATATGTAAGCTATGTACGGTGCTCTCAAACTTACAACTATTCCATTCAATAATACCGTAAAAGTATTCATTGATTGATTCCAATATCCTAGGTTTCTCCATCTCCAAGAACAAGGTATCCCTTCATGGAGAACCAACAACCCACCTCAGATATTCGACTCCCACCTGGATTTAGATTCCACCCATCGGATAAGGAGCTCAGCCAACACTACTTGAGAAACAAAGTCACTTCAAGTCCACTCCCAGTTTCTATCATAGCTGAAATAGATCTGTATAAATATAACCCATGGGAGTTTCCAAGTCTGTGTCTAGCACCATGCAATTATATACCAGTTTTCTTTTTTTCTTTTTTCTTTTTTTCTTCTTTGGTATTCCTGACATATTGATAGTGAATTACTAAGTGAATATCATTGTTTTTTTTTTCCTCACAGAAAAGGCTTTGTTTGGAGAAGATGAATGGTACTTCTTTACACCAAGGGATAGGAAGTATCCCAATGGAGTGAGGCCTAATAGAGCAGCAGCAGGTTTAGGTTATTGGAAAGCTACAGGGACAGATAAACCCACACTCACTTCTTGTGGGACGAAGAGTATTGGGGTCAAGAAAGCCCTTGTGCCCTACAAAGGTCGACCTCCCAAAGGAGTTAAGACAGACTGGATCATGCATGAGTATAGATCATCACTCGATACCATGATTTGGATTGCCAAGGCAAAAGGGTCTATGAGAGTAAGTTGGTTCTATATATATCATGTCAATCAATTTTCGATGGACAGTTTCTTAGTTAAACGATTGGGTTTTTCGATTAAATCCAAATATATGGTTGAATTGAATTTTAATTGTTTTTGAATAGGATAATACCGTTTGTGTTATATTGTTCAACACGATTATATGTACAAATTTAATTATGAAACCTAAGAAATCGTACTTAAATCTTATCTATTTTGATAACATTTTTTACAGTTGGACGTTTGGGTGCTGTGTCGGGTTCGGCAAAAATGTGGTGTACTAAGGAACATGAGGGAAGATCGAAACGGTCCTAGTTATGAACCACCAGTCTACGTTCAAAAAGTGGACGAGCCATGGTCTATGAATGTGCACCCTACACTCTTTGCGGCTGTAAGAACTTATTTATACAACGATTGCCCAATGCTGCCATATTTCTTTGCCTCTCAGAATATCCCTTGCACTGATACAGCCGCAAGCATAAGCTTCCAAAGTAGCAATGGTGGAAAATTATGTCCTAAAGACGATACAGCTATAAATCAGTCACAATACTTAGCTTCTTTCAACAGCTTGCTTAACCCACTGAACAGAAAACCGGCAGAAGGAAATCACAATGAGATTTTCGTTTTCCCAAGCAAGAAAGTAAGCAACAGATATATTGAAAATGAGGAAGTTGAAATATCTAAAAGGAATGATAGTACTGCAGGGATGAAATTCTGTGGAACAGACCCTCCTCAAGATAATGATTTCGATGCTGTGCAGTGGAGTTCCTTTAATCCATATCAAGAGCTTGATGATCAGTTTGTATTCACAGAAAGCAGCAACAAGCTAGAGTAATGGAGAGAAGGATATGTAGCTAATTACTAGGGTTTTTTTGTTGTTTTATTTTTTTGGGGTGTGAAAGTCTATTACGTATATAAATGCATACATAACCACAAGAGATGGGTAAAGATATGGTAGAACTTAGAAGTTGAATAAATTGTTTGGTGATTAATTTCATTATGGATTAATCACATGTAATTTGTGTTTTCGAGGAGTGAGAATATTGAGATTCATCTTTACAAGGTCCTTGTTATTTCACTTATTTGTGATATAAATATTACAAAGATGTAGATATTCGTAGCCAATTTGTATGAGTGGTTGTACAGGGGTTTGTATAAGATGCTGATATGTATAAACTTCAAACTATTATTGGAACCATTATTATTAATTTCAAGGTTGTTTTATGATACAAAGAATGAGCTGTTCTTTCTGTTCGTTTTTGTGATATCTGGTTGAGACATCCTGCGTTGAGCATCTGAAAATATTAGTTATTAAAAGATATGAAAAAATAAATAATTGGTTATAACCGATTTATTCTTTAGATGAACAAGAACAACAATGATCAGCTAAGTTGTCGTCTCTCTTTGTATACGACATGCATGAGTTTGTTTTACTGTGCTTCATTTTCAGATTTTAAAATTCATATAAAGCCAGGGCCGGCCCTACTCCTAGGCCACTGAGCTCATCACCTAAGCCCCTTACTAGAAAAAGGCCCCAGAATTTGGGGCAAAAATTAATATATTATTTTGAAAAAATATTTTTTTTTTGAAGATATGTGGAAAAAAATAGTTTTTCTACAGAAATTTCAAAGAATTAAGTAATGCTAGAAATATTATAACTTTAAATACGTGGATCTTACAAATATATATCTCACTAATTATAGCAAATAATACAAATAAGAAAATGGTAGAAATACTATAAGTTTTACTTCAAAACATTTACAAATTGATATGATAATTAATATAATTTATGGACGACAACAACTAAATGCATATTTAAATTACTTTTTGTAATTAGTGATACGTCTTTGCAAGCCTCACATTATAAAATTTATAATATTCCTAATATCATTCATTCAAATATTTATTTATTATCTCTTAAAATGTCATTAATCATATTCATTGTTACATTGTTTGTTAGTGTTTTTTAGTAAAATTTGTTATATATTTAGCATTTTTTCATAAGAAAATTAGAAAATAAAAAGAGTATATTTTTGTTATTAACAAAATTATGATATTAAACACTAGTTAAATATTATTTAAGTGATAACAAAAATGCCCTATTTAAATATATCGCCTTCCGCCTCCGAATTCGTTGGATCACCCTTGTATAAGGCTAAACTACAACCTTCCCTATGATCATTGATCCAGCCGGGCTTACTTAAGCAAGCTACAACAAGATATAAACCCGAGCCCAGCCCCTAGAACAGCAATCTCCTAGCAATCGGGTCATTCTTTGATTGAGATTTTAAATATATAGCTCAAACCAGGGCAGTATTTATTATGCACCATGCATGTGTATAATACACATATACGCACTGTCTTTTATTACTAAAATCATGACTTTAAGGCTATGTTTGGCTCTATATAAAATATTTTTCGAGTGTCAAATATTTTACGTAAAGAAAAATATTTTCAGTTATTTGATTTGCGTTTTGGAAAATATGTTGGAAAATTATTTCATGGTTTTTTAGTTTTTCATGTAAAAACCTATTTCCATAAGCCCAACCACCACCAACCACTATCAACCACCACATTACCAATTAATCTGAAAAAATCATAATCAAAATCAAACCCCATCTACCAAAACCCACAGCCCACCACCATTGAAACCCACAAACCATCCCAACCACTAATCCACCAAAACCCACCCCCAATCGGCCACTATCACCGCTAGAACTGATCATCCCCATGAATCAACCCAACCACCAATCCTCCAAAACCCAAGAACAAATATTATTTTCAATCAAACAAAAAAAAAAATCCAAAGAAAAAGGCCAATGAGGGCAAATCGGTGAGGGAGGAAAGGAGGACAAAAGGGTAGAGAGAGCAAAGTTAGATCGGTATGGGAGGAAAGAGGAGAAAGAATGATGGAGAGGGAAGAAGGAAAGGGGAGAATGAAGTAGGAAGAGAGAGGAAGAGGGCTTCGGAGTTTACCTTGATCAATGGTGACACTGACAGGCACAACCATGGACGACGATGGATTAGAGCTCGAGTTCAAGTGATCGGCAGTGCTCTCTCTCTCTCTCTCTCTTTACACTTCAAGCCTACTTTTTTAACCATATCAATTTTTAGGTTGACTAAATTTTCAGCCCAAACCAAACACTCCTCATGGTGTAAAATATTTTCTCAATTTCTATTAGCCTAAGTCACATTTTCAAGTTAAAAATAAGCCATGATTTACATAACACATGCACTGTCTTTTATTGCTAAAATCGTGTTAAGTCACGATTTCAGTTATAATAAAAGACATTATATCCACACATTGTGTGCAAATGAGTTTTTCCCACTCAAGCTGGGCCTAACGAGGACATGGCCTATTAGGGTGGTCGGGCTATCTAGGTGTCAAGACTCTTGATCTTTAAGAATAAGCGGCTGCGTGCGGTGACACCTTTTACCCATACCAACCCATACCAATCACACAATGGACTGAGCAAGGTGCGTTGTGGCAGCAATGCTATGTTGTCTTATTGTAGTGCATGCATACTCATGTTAGCTTGATATGGCAATGAGACACTGTGGCTTTGCAAAGGAGAGGGACCCATTGTCATAGCTTGTGATGTTGCAAATAATGCTTGTGTTGTGGGCACACCGCACATGTGCAGCAGATAGCCTTGCATTGCATGGCTTGACCACAAGAAACAAGTGGATAGGTCGCGCATTTGTAATACATAGCTAGGCTGTGTCTGAGTGTGTAACATACTAATTTAATGTGGGAAATACAAAATTGGGTTATGGCTTCCTTAGTCAAGAGTTCTTAGGTTTGCGTATGGGTGGTGATACATTATGTAGGCTAAACTTAGAAGAGAGGTGACATTGGCACGGGCCAAATCCTTCACATGGCGGTGCATGAACCAAGCTTGGGAGATAGGCAATGTGCTTGGGTTGCCAAGTTGATGGGCAAGGCCTATGATGGGTTGGAACATGTGCACAAGTTATTCACATGTGTCTGACAAGTGACAATAATAACATGGCAAAATAATTACCATGCAGTTTCTATGCAGAGATTGCTTTGTTAGTCTGTGGTAGCATGGAAAGGCTCTAAAGACGCAAGCAATGTGTCCTAGGCAAGCAAGTTTGGTGGACAATTACTTGGTAATAAGCCATTGATAGTTATTTCTTGCGTGTTATATCCTAAGCTATTAGCGATGTCAATAGTGTGTGTAAGACGAAAAATAAGTATATTGTAGAGGAAAACAATGTAACACCACGTATTTGTAATTGTAAAAAGTGGTTGATTTTGGTTAAGACAGTTTTTGTGAGAGAAAAGCTTTAGTGTCATTGTTCTTTACTGTAAAATAATAAAGGTTTGGAGTGATTTCCCGTAATAGGTATTGTTGGTTATGCATGCTTTGATGGTCATGCATACTTTGATTCACAAAAATTGATTGAGTGTCAAGAGTAGGCTAAGACTAAATAAGGCTTACTTATAGCATTTTCATCAAGCTAGTCAAACTAGCATTTGGTAAAAAAAAGAAATAATTGAATAGCCCTAAAATCAAGATGCGTAAGGTTTAACCGTCTAGCATTCACAAATAACAAATAAAAAGCATTAGTATAGATGGTGCTAAAAAGCCATATTACTATTTTTAGCACCACCAGTACTAAAAAGCATGTTGCAATAGCGGTGGCAAAGCTAAAATTTTTTAGTTTCTTGCTACAATGCACAGCCATCTATAGCTGTACACTGTAGCAAAAAGCTAAAGCAAAAAAATTTATTTTATTACACTTCCATGCTCTCTTTCTCCCTTTGCTCATCTTCTTCTTCTTCTTCCTTCTTCTTCTTCTTCTTCTTTTTTTTTTTTTTTTTTTTTTTTTGCCTCTTTCTCCCTTGCACACTATTTTTCAGCTAATAACTCTCAGCTCTCTTCAATTTTTACATTTGATATGTTGGGTTGTTTTATGGGTTTTGCAAGTTGGAATTTTGTGAATTTTTTGATTTTTTTTTTTTGTTGCAAATTAATTTGTGTTAGTGTGTTCAGATAAGAGATTGCAATAGTTGTTGTGAGAGTTGTTTATTGAAATGGATATATTATTTTATTATATTGTCTATATTATTTTATTGTATTGAAAACTAAAATAAAACCACTAATATTGAGTGTTTTGTAAAGTGAGAATGTAAAATAAATAAAATAACTTTTTATAGTACTAAATAGCCAAATTTATGGCTCCACCAATGTAGATGCTCTGAGTCAATACCTCTATTGAGTTACTGTTCATCAATTTTTAATTATTCTCTCTCGCATTTCTATTCATCAACAAAGATTTTATTAAATAAAACCTTTTTTTTTTAATTCCCTGCTTCTAACCTAATCTGGGTTGATTTTGTCTTTATCTTTTGATTGATTCTGCGTGGGTTGCTTGCGATGCAGGTTGGCTTTGGGTTGCTTCATCAACATGGTTGCTCACAGGGGAGCTATTGGCTGCCAGGGCCACTAGGAGCTCTCATTTTGGAGCTAGAGATTACAAATCCGAGCTGATAATTGTAGATTTAGGTTGCCCGCGGTGGCAAAGGTCACGGGTTGTTCGGGTTACAGTTCTAGGTTGATTAGGGAAAGTGTGGAGAGAAAAAAAAAATGGAAAAAGAAAAAATAATATTTAAAATGAAATAAAGATAGTGCGTTGGGGCTGATTTAGGCATGATTGGGAATAATTGATGAGCTAAAGTGACAAAAGTGACCAAATTTGACTAAAATTATATAGAACTTAATGTGAATGCTCGTGACAAGGCAGCAAGTTATTGGTGAAAATCTGTCTTGTGACAGTAGGCAACGTTGATGCCAATGAGAACTAGACAGCCAGTGTTCATTGTGACGGAAGACTTATTATCCCACAAGCAAAAGATTTTGAGTGAAAACCAAAGATGCAAGGAGAACCATACAACACTACAAAAAAATTACACTGCTGTCTACCTCATGCGACCCATCTTTGTTTTCAACCACATTGATTTCTTATGGCAGATTCAGATCATAATCATACACTCTAGGCTTTGATGTGACTGGTGCTCAATTTTGTAAGTGATAAGTATTCAGCGTAGAAATATCTTGTGCAAGGAGATACGATTTCATCTCAGCCAAAAACAAGACTATAGAATGACTGCAACAAAGCCAATATTATTAATACAGACATGACCAATGTGCTCACATTTGTGTAGAAATGATGTTATATATATTAAGCAAAGGTTCTAACACATGAGAAGAAAGCAAGAACCCTAATACATTGAGAGAAACAATAAAAATAATAAATCAAGCACAACAAGCCGCTCCATATGCAAGAAAATACCAGACAAACCACATCATACAAACAGGTCAAATGGCTCTTTAGTTCATCTCACTTCTTCAGTACACTGCAAATGAAACACACTCGTCAGAAGAACTTCATCATAACAGGTAAGAAACAAGAGGACACAAGGATTGGCCCATCACAAA
Organism: Quercus suber; assembly: GCF_002906115.3. Classification (NCBI taxonomy): domain Eukaryota; kingdom Viridiplantae; phylum Streptophyta; class Magnoliopsida; order Fagales; family Fagaceae; genus Quercus; species Quercus suber. Next base: position 1,375,224 of record NW_027069518.1, read on the forward strand.
AGTTACAATTGAGATTTCATGAAATAAAGAAAAGAAAAGACAAATTTACAGGGGGAAAAAACCCCTTAAGATGTGAAACTCCAGAGCAACAGTTAGAGGTGAAGATTAGTAGACCTAACTCTGTGAATCATAAAGAGGCCAGGCAAATCCAATAGGCCGTAAGTTACACAGATATCATCCTGCCTAGATTGTCCCTCACTTCATGCAGTTAGTTCCACAGACCACAGATAATATCAAAGTCCATTAACAAGTCCAGTCTAAACAGACTTCCTTATGACGTAGAAGATTTTATTCAAGGAAATCCCAATTCTATTTTTCCTTGAAGAGAAATCTATAAAACATCCTAATGATTGAAGTAGATTGATGATGGACCCTATATCTCATTACACATAACCATCCCTCTAGTGCATAACATAGTGGCCTAAATGCTAATGAAATGTGGTTAAAAAGATCTGGACACTCCAGCATAGATAGTAAAATAATTGAGAAATATGTACAAACAAGCGTGGATACAAATTATGAGATTATTTTTTTTAGGGCAAGAAATTCAATTTGGCACTCTCTTGGAGTGCTTCACACGTGATCAGTCCTTTGATTAACAGTCAAGGTTGAAGATGAGGGCTGAATAGCTTGTTCCCAACTTCAATAAGAGATTTGTATGTTGTTTTTTATGAAGACTTTAGTCTCTCTTAAGAAGGTCCTTAACAAAGGTTTGATCTTCCTTTTGTTGAGACAAAGGTATCACAAAGCTAGGCCTTAAGGTTTTCCCTGCAACAAACATGTTAGTGCTTTTTTTTTTTTGGTGAAAAAGTGTTTGTAACCTCCTTTTTTTTTTAATTCAATAGTTACAGCGAGGGAGGGAGAATTTGATCCTAGGATGTTATGAACACAACAGGAGGCACTAACCAATTGAGTTACAAGGCTATTGGCAAGCGTTTGTAACCTCTTATCCAACTACTCTATTTATAACAAGCTTAAGCAGATAGTTACTTTCTAGAGGTAACTACCAAACGACATGACTTGATTTATCCCTACCAATTTAGGTATTTCGGGAAATATATAATTTAAATGGCTTTCTGGGCCTAGAGGGTGATCCACTTGAATATGATATGGCTTATATTGGATTTTTTCAGCTAAATTAGCTTAACCCAAATTTAACTTGATTTCAGAAAACATGGTAGTGAATGTCACAGAAGTTTTGATTTAAATTTTGGAATTGGCCCAATTTTAGATTTAGCTACACTTCAATAAAATTCCTTTGTCTCCAAACGATCCCTCAAGACTTATTTTCATACAAACTCAAGATAAAGTTGCCTAGGGATGAAATAATCTCAATATAAAGACAAATTAAGGTAAAAATTAACCTGGACATCCCATCTAAAGATAAATTCACTTTCAATTAAATGATTTGGGTGAAAGACATAATGAAATAAATTTACTCATCTTTTCTTTGAAAAATAATTTAAAACAAAATTCTTTAAATTGAAAATTTTCCAAAAATTTAAAGAATAAAAACATTGTGATTCTTGTGAAAGTAAATTTAAACAAGTTGGACGTATGGATCCGTATGTCACCATCACCTTTACTTCTACCAAGTATCAATGAAATAAAAGATAGGCTTACCAGGTTCCATCAATAGCACCTACGCTGTGTAACTTCTAATATATCAAAATCTAATGTTATGATATATAATAAAAATAAATATTAAATATATTTTAAATTGCTCATAATTTTGTCAAGATAGAATTTTTAGTTGAAGTAGAATTTTAAATTTCTTGGAATTTCATAATAGAGTTTTATGTAGAGTAAATTATTGGTAATAGAATTTAATTTATAATAAATTATCTTAAAAATTAATAAGGATATATTACTTGAAAATTTTGGTAATAAAATTTTAGTTGGAGTATATTTTTAAATTTCTTGAAATTTAGGTAATAGAGGTTTATGTAGAGTAAACTATTGTTAAGAGTTTGATCTATGACAAACAATCTTATTAGTTAATGGGTATAGGCACTTGTTGCAAAGCAAAGATAAACACAACTTCTAACACCCAACTTTTATTATATACTATATGATGTTCTATTATTATAAAATACTCATCTCTCTCTCATTGTCTCCCTTCTCTTTTCTCTCTGATCTCTATCTTATATTATCTTAAAAATTAATAAGGATATATTACTTGAAAATTTTGGTAATAAAATTTTAGTTGGAGTATATTTTTAAATTTCTTGAAATTTAGGTAATAGAGGTTTATGTAGAGTAAACTATTGTTAAGAGTTTGATCTATGACAAACAATCTTATTAGTTAATGGGTATAGGCACTTGTTGCAAAGCAAAGATAAACACAACTTCTAACACCCAACTTTTATTATATACTATATGATGTTCTATTATTATAAAATACTCATCTCTCTCTCATTGTCTCCCTTCTCTTTTCTCTCTGATCTCTATCTTATAAGCGTTTAGACATCTCATCATGGATGACAAAATGTCTCCATTCCATCCCGCACATATTTTTTTCCTGTCATAAGGAAAGGACAGAGTACCCACAACCCGACTCTACTTCATCCCAATGACATCCTTAACACTGATTTCAACCTTAGGCAACCATCTCCATATTCCATCAATAATCCATTACACACCTGCAACCCATCACACAACCATCAACGTAAAGCTAAACCCTAAATCCTTTGTTAGGTTGTTCTTGGCCTTGGTGTACGGATCATTAGAGAGATAGAGAGAGGGAGAGAATAAAAATATAGGAGGAAAAGATTTATAGAAGCAACAATGGACTGGTATATTTAGAAATCCATTGTAGTTTTTGTAAAATTTATTGCAAAATACATGACTTGATGTGGGGATGTTTCTATGCAATTTGTAAATAACATTCTCCATTTTGGTTTTTAATAGGTTTTAGTTACACTATCAAGTGGGAGATGCTCTATGTTTGGTTGAGTTAATGAAAAAATTAAAGTAGAGGATGAAAATGTAAAAGGATAAAATGTGACGTAAATAAATTTACTATTATACTTTTATTAGATAAGGAGAGAATACAAAAGATTGGACAAAATATAATTTTTTTGGGTATCATTATTTCTATTTGAAATCCTTCGAGGCTAAATTCTCAAAAAAAAAGAAAAAGAAATCCTTCGAGGCTACCTGTCCAATTATGAAGGAAAGAACAAGTCAAAAGAAGGTGACGATGACATACTAAGGAGGTTTGGTTGTAGGGTTTACATGATTGAGGTTGGCAAAAGTCAGATAGATCTTTATTTCCTTTATTAGATGATAGAAAAATTAATGATATGAAATATAAGTTTAAAATTAATGACTTGACACTTCCCATTTAGTATGCTACCTTAGTTTGTGAAATTACTATGGGTTGGATTAACGTGTGTTCTAAAGGCACACATTAAACCATCTATATTTGAAGATATTTTTTCGAAAATTGAAAAAAGTATTGACAGTTTTTTCAATTGCCATAAAGGCATTAGCAAAATCCAATTACTATAATAAAATTAATAGTACTTTTAACATTTTCCTTCCCTCTAAGTTGAAAAGATGAATTTTGGTGGCTTGAGATGGAAAATTTCACCCACCCATTTTCGATTATCCTCCTTTTCAACAATACCAAATAAAAAACAACTTAAATTTTTTTACCTCCAATAGAAAGGCACACATTAGCAAAATCTAATTTCTATAATAAAATTAATAGTACTTTTAACATTTTCCTTCCCTCTAAGTTGAAAAGATGAATTTTGGTGGCTCGAGATGGAAAATTTCACCCATCCATTTTCGATTATCCTCCTTTTCAACGATACCAAATAAAAAACAACTTAAATTTTCTATCTCCTATTTTCTATTGTTCCAACTTTACACACAACCAAACGAGCAAAGTTAACACGTGGACAATTTGCCATAAATATTGCTAGTCAAACATTGTTGTCATTGTGTTTACATTATATTCCGTATATGATAGATTGCATGACCAATAAAATAACTGCTGTACAATTTTGACTGGCTCAATCTTTTCCCTGTGCATTGTAAAAAAATATCTTGAAAATAAAAATACTTTGTTTAAGATGAGATTAGAGTCATGCCAATAGTACTTCATTAACAAAATTATCTCTCTGAAAAAAGGCTCTTTGCACCAAAAATAAAAACACACATTTCTTTTATTGTTAATTAGGCTCAACAAGAATTCATCTCCTTAGTAATTTTTGTTTTTGTTTTTTTTTTTACACAAAGATACCATTACCATCCAAATTGGCCTGGGTAGCGAACATGTAAAGTTTCATTATACGAATTTTCAGACATCAATTCACATGTCATTTACGTGTTGACTGGAAAAGGTTTTCTAAACAAAAAGAAATGCCTTTAATAACTACACGTGGCGATCTTCCGTTACTTTTCTCTCTTTTTGTTTTATTTTCACAATAAACTTACCAGAACATATTCGCCCGCCATAAAATTTGCTTAGGACTTAAAGCACAGTTTTTATTAATTATGCTAATTAATTATGGGTTTGAGTGGAGTAATTTTAAGTTACTCTTATAGCACATGAAATAATGCTATATCCTCTCACATTTATGATTATTAATTATGAGTTTAAGTAGAGTAATTTTTAGGTACTTTTAAAACAGAGTGAATGATAATCCATCTTCTCACATTTATGATTATTAATTATGTTAATTAATTATGGGTTTGAGTGGAGTAATTCTTAGGTACTTTTAGAGCATAGTGAATGACGCTCCATCCTCTCACATTTATGGTGTCATGAATGTGAGAAGAGGAAGTATCATTTCACTATACTTCAAGAGTATCTAAATATTTTGCTTAATTCTCTCACATTCATGACGTTATTAATATGAGAGAAGGGAACATCATTTTACTATACTCTAAGAAGAGTATTTAATTATTTTCCATCTGAGTGTCTCTAATCATTTGTTGACTAACTATTTTGGAAAACTGTTAATACAATTTTATGAAAAATATAAAAAGTTGTAAAAAAAGTCTTTTTTTTTTCCTTTTCCATCAAAATTTTATAAATGTATTTCCTAAATTAATGTTCGTTAACTTTTCTCATTAATTATTTTTTCTAACATTTTTTCATTGGAAAAATTTAACAAATGCCTTAAGGTTATTAATTTATAAACTATTCTTTAGAAATTGAAAAAACAAATGTAACTAAATTTTTTTTTAAATTTTTTTATATTTTCCATAAAAGTGGGATTAAAATTTTCCTAAAATAGTTTATTAAAAAATACTCTAAGAACACCACCGGAACCAAATCTGGTTTACCAAAACACCCACACATGCACATGTTTCAACCCTAATACTTATCCCCCTCTATTATTGGCAACAAAAGATTATTTTTCAACAATATCTTCTATCTTATTAAAAAATAACACTAAATAAATACAAAGAATCTCATAGTTAGCGTTAAAATAGACGAATACTATTATAATAGAAAGAACGAAAGAATAGAGTAAATAAATATATTAATAAAAAATAAAATAAAAAACGGTGTGAATCGGTAGCCGGTAACGGTGGGTAGTCCAGCCAATTTCTCCTCCTCTTATTTCTACAAACTCCGCACGCACCCAACCGCTTTATTTCTGTCTCCTTCCAAGAACAAGTCCCAATTTCTCTCTTCTTCTCTCTCTCTCTCTCTCTCTCTCTCAGAGAGTTTCATATTCAGTTTTTCTTCTTCAATCTGTACCAACCTTTCATCCATATTTATCAAGGTATGCTTGTCTCAAAAAACCTTAATCTTTAGCAATTTTTCTATCTCTTTGTTCTATTTTTTTTTTTTTTTTTTGAAGGTTGATCATTGTTATAGTTTTTTTTTTTTTGGGTTTAATGTTAATATATTGTGAGTTTGATGTGTTTAAGGATGTTTGTTTGAGGCCGATCATGCCAAATATTTGTTTAGATGATCGGTTTTTTGTGTTTTGTTCTTTTTGATCTTCCGTTGGACGGTTTCTGATGCTCTATTTCCCAGCTTTTGATCGTTGAGTTTCGGTTGTTTGGTGCTTCAGATTGTATTTCTTTTTTGAAAAGTTTGCTTTTTGGTTGGTTAAGAATTGTGGGTCTTTTTCATTATGTGAAACTCTGTATTTGATGGGCCAAAATTTTGGTGTTCTTTCAATTTTTGGGTCTCTTTGTTAATATATTATTGCTGCTCTTATCTCCAAACGAAACTTTATAACTAAAATTTCCAATAAATTTAATAGTGTAAACTTTTTGTTGTTGGGTGTTTGTTGAATTCATTAGTGGCTGCACTGCCTGCACATGTCCTTTTGGTAATGTTTGCTTTGGATTGCTTACTCTAACAGATCCATCGAATTTGGTCTTAATAATCTATTTTGCTGAAATTTCAACGCCGCGTGCACGTGGTCATTGCTGGCCGTGTAATGCAAAAGAAACTGGTAAAAATTCTTTAAATTTCTTACAAATTTATTCTAAAACTGGACCGGTTTATCTCTGTCTCGCGTCTTTTCTAACTTCTTGAACTTGTGCAGTTATTTGAATCTAACTTTCCTATCAAGCTAATCGTTTCTGGTGGGTTCACTAGTGATTACTTGCATTTCTTAGTTCTCATGGTTCTCTATGCAGTAAACGCACGAGAACTTATATAGACTGATTGCATTGACCAAGATTTAATTGATGAAAATAAGCTAAATAATTATCAATAAATCCATGGGGCGTCGATAAGAAGGTGATTATTAATTTTCATCTGAAGCTGAACCGTTTGTAGTGGTTCCTCTTATCTCCATGAGCTGTATTTTGGACAAGCTTTAGTAGATAGACTTGGTTCTAGTTTTACCTTGGATTGCCTTAGCATCAACTAGGTTTAGACTCTTTTTTATCATGCAGGTTCGGGGCGTGATGGTGTATTATTCTTGCTC
>NW_027069518.1:1383322-1396599 GCF_002906115.3 Quercus suber
TTTTTTTTTTTGTTGCAAATTAATTTGTGTTAGTGTGTTCAGATAAGAGATTGCAATAGTTGTTGTGAGAGTTGTTTATTGAAATGGATATATTATTTTATTATATTGTCTATATTATTTTATTGTATTGAAAACTAAAATAAAACCACTAATATTGAGTGTTTTGTAAAGTGAGAATGTAAAATAAATAAAATAACTTTTTATAGTACTAAATAGCCAAATTTATGGCTCCACCAATGTAGATGCTCTGAGTCAATACCTCTATTGAGTTACTGTTCATCAATTTTTAATTATTCTCTCTCGCATTTCTATTCATCAACAAAGATTTTATTAAATAAAACCTTTTTTTTTTAATTCCCTGCTTCTAACCTAATCTGGGTTGATTTTGTCTTTATCTTTTGATTGATTCTGCGTGGGTTGCTTGCGATGCAGGTTGGCTTTGGGTTGCTTCATCAACATGGTTGCTCACAGGGGAGCTATTGGCTGCCAGGGCCACTAGGAGCTCTCATTTTGGAGCTAGAGATTACAAATCCGAGCTGATAATTGTAGATTTAGGTTGCTCGCGGTGGCAAAGGTCACGGGTTGTTCGGGTTACAGTTCTAGGTTGATTAGGGAAAGTGTGGAGAGAAAAAAAAAATGGAAAAAGAAAAAATAATATTTAAAATGAAATAAAGATAGTGCGTTGGGGCTGATTTAGGCATGATTGGGAATAATTGATGAGCTAAAGTGACAAAAGTGACCAAATTTGACTAAAATTATATAGAACTTAATGTGAATGCTCGTGACAAGGCAGCAAGTTATTGGTGAAAATCTGTCTTGTGACAGTAGGCAACGTTGATGCCAATGAGAACTAGACAGCCAGTGTTCATTGTGACGGAAGACTTATTATCCCACAAGCAAAAGATTTTGAGTGAAAACCAAAGATGCAAGGAGAACCATACAACACTACAAAAAAATTACACTGCTGTCTACCTCATGCGACCCATCTTTGTTTTCAACCACATTGATTTCTTATGGCAGATTCAGATCATAATCATACACTCTAGGCTTTGATGTGACTGGTGCTCAATTTTGTAAGTGATAAGTATTCAGCGTAGAAATATCTTGTGCAAGGAGATACGATTTCATCTCAGCCAAAAACAAGACTATAGAATGACTGCAACAAAGCCAATATTATTAATACAGACATGACCAATGTGCTCACATTTGTGTAGAAATGATGTTATATATATTAAGCAAAGGTTCTAACACATGAGAAGAAAGCAAGAACCCTAATACATTGAGAGAAACAATAAAAATAATAAATCAAGCACAACAAGCCGCTCCATATGCAAGAAAATACCAGACAAACCACATCATACAAACAGGTCAAATGGCTCTTTAGTTCATCTCACTTCTTCAGTACACTGCAAATGAAACACACTCGTCAGAAGAACTTCATCATAACAGGTAAGAAACAAGAGGACACAAGGATTGGCCCATCACAAAAGTTACAATTGAGATTTCATGAAATAAAGAAAAGAAAAGACAAATTTACAGGGGGAAAAAACCCCTTAAGATGTGAAACTCCAGAGCAACAGTTAGAGGTGAAGATTAGTAGACCTAACTCTGTGAATCATAAAGAGGCCAGGCAAATCCAATAGGCCGTAAGTTACACAGATATCATCCTGCCTAGATTGTCCCTCACTTCATGCAGTTAGTTCCACAGACCACAGATAATATCAAAGTCCATTAACAAGTCCAGTCTAAACAGACTTCCTTATGACGTAGAAGATTTTATTCAAGGAAATCCCAATTCTATTTTTCCTTGAAGAGAAATCTATAAAACATCCTAATGATTGAAGTAGATTGATGATGGACCCTATATCTCATTACACATAACCATCCCTCTAGTGCATAACATAGTGGCCTAAATGCTAATGAAATGTGGTTAAAAAGATCTGGACACTCCAGCATAGATAGTAAAATAATTGAGAAATATGTACAAACAAGCGTGGATACAAATTATGAGATTATTTTTTTTAGGGCAAGAAATTCAATTTGGCACTCTCTTGGAGTGCTTCACACGTGATCAGTCCTTTGATTAACAGTCAAGGTTGAAGATGAGGGCTGAATAGCTTGTTCCCAACTTCAATAAGAGATTTGTATGTTGTTTTTTATGAAGACTTTAGTCTCTCTTAAGAAGGTCCTTAACAAAGGTTTGATCTTCCTTTTGTTGAGACAAAGGTATCACAAAGCTAGGCCTTAAGGTTTTCCCTGCAACAAACATGTTAGTGCTTTTTTTTTTTTGGTGAAAAAGTGTTTGTAACCTCCTTTTTTTTTTAATTCAATAGTTACAGCGAGGGAGGGAGAATTTGATCCTAGGATGTTATGAACACAACAGGAGGCACTAACCAATTGAGTTACAAGGCTATTGGCAAGCGTTTGTAACCTCTTATCCAACTACTCTATTTATAACAAGCTTAAGCAGATAGTTACTTTCTAGAGGTAACTACCAAACGACATGACTTGATTTATCCCTACCAATTTAGGTATTTCGGGAAATATATAATTTAAATGGCTTTCTGGGCCTAGAGGGTGATCCACTTGAATATGATATGGCTTATATTGGATTTTTTCAGCTAAATTAGCTTAACCCAAATTTAACTTGATTTCAGAAAACATGGTAGTGAATGTCACAGAAGTTTTGATTTAAATTTTGGAATTGGCCCAATTTTAGATTTAGCTACACTTCAATAAAATTCCTTTGTCTCCAAACGATCCCTCAAGACTTATTTTCATACAAACTCAAGATAAAGTTGCCTAGGGATGAAATAATCTCAATATAAAGACAAATTAAGGTAAAAATTAACCTGGACATCCCATCTAAAGATAAATTCACTTTCAATTAAATGATTTGGGTGAAAGACATAATGAAATAAATTTACTCATCTTTTCTTTGAAAAATAATTTAAAACAAAATTCTTTAAATTGAAAATTTTCCAAAAATTTAAAGAATAAAAACATTGTGATTCTTGTGAAAGTAAATTTAAACAAGTTGGACGTATGGATCCGTATGTCACCATCACCTTTACTTCTACCAAGTATCAATGAAATAAAAGATAGGCTTACCAGGTTCCATCGATAGCACCTAACCTATGCAGATTTTGGCGGACCGTGTGTGTGTACACACACACACACACATATAAAGCAATAAGGATGGCATAATGTTAATTTCATTCTGAAGAGAGAGAAAGAGAGAGAGGGAGAACAGCCAAAAAAAAGAAGCAAGATGAAGAATGAGTGAATGACACAATGCCATCCATCCAAGCATCTTCCTTGTATGTTTCTTCTTAACACACACAGAGATAATAAATGACAAAAACAAATAAAAAATCAATGAACTAAATAACAACAACCTTGCTGAGCTTTGCTTTTGACAATGGAGCAAAATCCCTCCAGAAGAATATTGTGCAGACCAAAAAAAAAGAACTCAAGGAATAGTTGTCTTTTGATGTGACAGAGAAGTCAAAAGAGACACAAACTCCTTATATACTCTAACTCATTTATGATGTGGTTTGAGTCATATTATAATTCTATCATTGAAAATTTCCATTTTCTTCTTGTCATTAAATTTCAACATATATATATATATATACTCATATTAATGGACATATTTATGACTACCATCATTCTAAATGAATCCACAGTCCCCTTATAGCCTACTTAACTAAATTTCCACTTCAATTTCATAAGAATGCTCAACCATATGACACTTTGCATGAACCTACATGATCTCTCATCCTTATGAATGACGAAACTTAGTCAATGTGTCCAAATAGAAGATGGGGATACTATAGTCTTACAAACATTATTTTGGTAATTCCAATAAGTAGCCAAGGGCCACACTATGCATGTTGACACAGATAGAAGCAAACAAGATGAGTCAATTGTATTAAAGCAAAACAAAATATGAAAGCTTCAACAACAAGATTGACCATCCCATAAACTGTCAAAAATTTCCATGAAGAAAACACAATCCTTGTATTCAACCTAAGCTACAATTTGTAAAAAATTTCTCAAAATATTTTATCATATGGATCTAATTAAATGATCCACAACCAATTTCCTGGATTTGTTAACAGCTAGAATCAGAAGAATTATAAAAAGATCACCCTACAGAACAGGACAATAACTCATATAACTAGAATTGATATAGATGAACAAAAAGACGCACAGTGCATGTTTTAAGCCACTGATGAAAAAGGATAGGAGCTTACTTGTACAAATATGCAGCAATTCCCAGAATTATACACAACAAAATAATATCAATACAGAAATTCCGACTCGATCTCAGCTGGAAGAAAATAAGACTTGTATTAGATCCAGCCAAAATTTTAGAACATGGCACAGTGAAGCATATGCATATCTAAATTTGAAGAAGTTGTAGCTCAATTACCTGATTCACTGTGTCTTTAAGTCTAACATTAGTATTCTTAAGGTCAGATGCTGCCTTGTCCACCTGTAAAGATGTGAACGGAATGCTAAGTAATTTAAATCTTAAATTCCAACCGTGTAGCTTTGAAACTACAAGCAGACGATGATGTTTCTCACCTTGGTGTCAATCTCATCCATCAAAGGAACTTGCCTATCTAATTCCTGCACTTATTGGAACATGTGACAATCAACAAGCATAGATATTGTAATGGAGCATAAACTAACATACAAGACAGCTAACCTCATTCATATCAGAAGCCATGTTTTTCAGTGTATCCAAACCTTCGGATATCATATCTAAGCCTTGATCCTGTAAGAATGTGAGAGAAGCTAAAATGAAGAAAACATAATCAAATAGAATAGTACGCATGAATGTGAATCACAGTTTAAAATAAAATTAAAAACTACAAATCCAAAACAAATGACTTGCCTGCTTTATTTTCCGCATTTCAAACTCCTGCCTGAATCCGCTCGACTCCTCAGTTTGTTGAAAGTATTCATCATCAAACCGACCATCTATAATCAACATGGAACACAATTAAACCACAATAGTCAATCAAAAAACATCCCCCATATGCTAAGCAAGATTGGCAAACAAAACACGAAGTGTATACAAAAAACCATACATCTAAATAAAATCAAAAATCACCTGAATCAAATTTGATCTCAGTACGAGAAGCTGAAGCCGCCCAACCTCCACTTTGTTTGGCTGCAGGAGCACTCCCATCTGGTATAGCTTGGATCCTATCCGGCAATGCAAGCACCAAATCATTACGAGCAGCAAGCTCCTCCCCCGAAAGCCCTTTCACCTATAAATAGGTCGGAATCAATTGTCCATTAGACAATTACAACACCAATGCATTTATCTTTCGCTTTCTTAGACGCAAAAGAATCCCATTAAACCATTCACTTGAATTACGAAACCGAGCAACGAAAAACAAGTACAGAATTCAGATCTAAGTATAGAAACTCAAATTACAAAAAGAGTCCAAAATAAACTCCACTATATTCAAACTCATCGAAATTCATAAAAATGAATGTAATTACAAAAGAATAATGAAATACCAACCTTTTTCACAGCCAATCTCTGCAACTTAGGGACCTCCTCTAGCAATCTAGCCTTGGTTCGACGAACCTCCGCATTCATCGCAACTGCCGATGCTTTATTCTTCTCTTTCGAAGCAGACTCCGCTTTCTGCACATCAGATCACTCTCAATTTGATCCAAATTTTTGCACAATATATAAACCCTAATTCTTCGCCCCAAAAATCTCAACTCAGCTAAGAGTGAATTCAACTACACAGCTAAGTCCATGTAATTTTTATACTGAATTACATTCTTTTTCCTCAAAATTTTCTTAGTAACCAAACAGGTCAGGTCGACAAAGTAAGGAAAATCTAGAGAGAGATTGAGATGGAAGGGACCTGAAGAGCAGATTCGAGGTCGGCCTCAACGGCGGCGTAGAGGCGAGCGAAGGCGTCGTCGCCGGCGACATTGAGATCCTTCTGCTTTTCGACGTCGTATTTGTCGTACTTCTTGCAGATCGCGTCGACTCTGGTCAAGATGTCGATCACGCTCATCTTCTGCTACTTTTTGTTTTTTACTTTTTACAGCTTAACTTGGATCGGAGTAGAGAAAGAAAGTAGGAGAAGTAAAAAAAAAAATTAGAGAGGAAGAAGAAATTGAAGAGTTCAAATTTCTTAAGAGTTCTGACTTTCTGCTTCTGTTGTTCAGGTCTGGTCACCACTCAACCAGCACAGTAGCGGTTTCTAGAGCAAATGTGGACTTTCGAACTACAGCCTGTTGTTTCTCCAAAAAAAAAAAAAAAAAAGAACTACAGCCTGTTTTGCTTCTTTTTTTTTTTTTTTAGCTTTTTATTAAGAGATGCATGATTTAATTTTATAAATTTTAAAAAGAAAAAAGTTTGTAAGAGTTTTTTTTTTTTATATATATATATACATAATTACTTTTCTTTTCTTTTTAAGAGAATAAATATTTTTTTTAACCCGACACAAAATATTACCAAAACAAAAAAAAATTAGAATGCCTAGATCCATCTCTTTCCAAATCCTGAGTAACTAATAAGGGCATGGAGGAGTTAGAAATTGGTTTCAAAACACTCAAAATTAGAGTATTTATTTTAAATTACGGATTTGTTTGGGATCCGTTTATTTTGTTGAAACTGAAATTTTTTTAAAAATACTGTAAATAAAGGTAAAAATTAGCTGAAATAATATAGTGGGACCCATGAATAGTACCAAAAAGTGCAGTTAAAACTCATAAATAGTAGCAAATATAAGCTAAATAGTAAAATAAGTTGATAAAAATAATCTTTGCCAAATGGATGCATTTTGCATGATTAATTTTACCAACTTATTTTACTATTTAGCTTATTTTTACTACTATATTTAGGTTATTTTTGCTACTATTCATGGGTCTCATTGTACTTTTTAGTACTATTTATGGGTCCTACTTTACTATTTTAGCATTTTTTTTTTTTTTTTTTTTGAAGGTTGATCATTGTTATAGTTTTTTTTTTTTTGGGTTTAATGTTAATATATTGTGAGTTTGATGTGTTTAAGGATGTTTGTTTGAGGCCGATCATGCCAAATATTTGTTTAGATGATCGGTTTTTTGTGTTTTGTTCTTTTTGATCTTCCGTTGGACGGTTTCTGATGCTCTATTTCCCAGCTTTTGATCGTTGAGTTTCGGTTGTTTGGTGCTTCAGATTGTATTTCTTTTTTGAAAAGTTTGCTTTTTGGTTGGTTAAGAATTGTGGGTCTTTTTCATTATGTGAAACTCTGTATTTGATGGGCCAAAATTTTGGTGTTCTTTCAATTTTTGGGTCTCTTTGTTAATATATTATTGCTGCTCTTATCTCCAAACGAAACTTTATAACTAAAATTTCCAATAAATTTAATAGTGTAAACTTTTTGTTGTTGGGTGTTTGTTGAATTCATTAGTGGCTGCACTGCCTGCACATGTCCTTTTGGTAATGTTTGCTTTGGATTGCTTACTCTAACAGATCCATCGAATTTGGTCTTAATAATCTATTTTGCTGAAATTTCAACGCCGCGTGCACGTGGTCATTGCTGGCCGTGTAATGCAAAAGAAACTGGTAAAAATTCTTTAAATTTCTTACAAATTTATTCTAAAACTGGACCGGTTTATCTCTGTCTCGCGTCTTTTCTAACTTCTTGAACTTGTGCAGTTATTTGAATCTAACTTTCCTATCAAGCTAATCGTTTCTGGTGGGTTCACTAGTGATTACTTGCATTTCTTAGTTCTCATGGTTCTCTATGCAGTAAACGCACGAGAACTTATATAGACTGATTGCATTGACCAAGATTTAATTGATGAAAATAAGCTAAATAATTATCAATAAATCCATGGGGCGTCGATAAGAAGGTGATTATTAATTTTCATCTGAAGCTGAACCGTTTGTAGTGGTTCCTCTTATCTCCATGAGCTGTATTTTGGACAAGCTTTAGTAGATAGACTTGGTTCTAGTTTTACCTTGGATTGCCTTAGCATCAACTAGGTTTAGACTCTTTTTTATCATGCAGGTTCGGGGCGTGATGGTGTATTATTCTTGCTCGCATGTTTTAAGTGTGAAATCAGCGAAAGAATCTTAGTTAGTATGGAAATATTGGAATGATGGCATGTCAAAATTGGCAGGTGAGAAGTTTTGATACTACAAGATCTCCCTCTCTCTTTTTCTCTCTGATCTATTTCCTTCTTCCAACCATGCTCTCAGAAACTTTTTAATTATATACTCCTGGGACCTTAGGGTGATTCTCTTTACAACATTGTTGACCTTAATTTTTCTTGTCATGTCATATTGTAGCATTAGTTTTATATCAAATGTTCATTTTTGGATTTTAGAAAAAAATTTGTTTGCTAAGATCTACATTGCCTTTTGATTTAGTTAACCCTAAGATTTTCTGTATATCAGATGCAGAAGTTAGGGGATAGCTTAGTTTTTTGTGGTTTCAGTTTTCATTCTGAAGTGCGAATGGTTTGCAGGCACTTTGGTCAGGGGCAACCGAAGAACAGATTTGAACTGAGATCCTGTTTTCTCTTAAGGGTTTATTAGCATGATCTGCTGCCATATTGGAGTGTGTAAGCCAGCATTGATATAGGGAGAGCGAAGTATATGGTACTAAAGATTTCATCTTTAGCTTTCAGAATTGTCTAGACCTTGTTCAATTGACATTCATCTTTAGAACAACGTGATTCCACTCCGGGGTCAAGGGCTGTATTGAAATCAATGACCTAGTGATTATTTGGAGGGTTTCCTGATATTTATATCTATTATGTTTGAGATCATAGAAAAGTGATGCAAGATGTTCAATATTGAGAGATTGTTATTTGCTCTCTAGGCAAGATTATAAATATGAAGGAACCAGGAATAATTTGCTTTATAGTTTTTATTTGTGTTGTGCTGAATTGAAATAAAGGGATGGATTTTGGTTAACCCTATGGATATTTGTTGGCCTAATAAGCCTGGAGGCATCTGAAGTGCTTTTTAAAGTTCTGGCAGTTGATTCATTCTTTCATCTTGTCCCTGCATCTGGAGCTGCAGCAGTACAATGAGTGGGTGTAATGATGTCACTGTGGGGGAGTGTGCTGACTGGCATTTGGTCCATTATCACATGCCATTTCTTGTGACTCTTATCTGTTGGTGCTGAGTGGATAATACATTTCTTTTGTTGATCGAACTTAGGTTTGCTGATCCTGGCAGTTGGCCTATAGTTGAGATCACATACACACAAGTCACTGGGTTTAGCTACACAGCTGTTTGCAAAGCATTAGGCAGTTATAATCTTACTCATTGTACTAAATGCCATGAATACACTTGTTAACAAAAGCTTGGAAGTGCTGATCCTGTATTGTCCTAAGACAAGGCTTTGTGCCTTTAGATTGATATAGTTTGACAGGGTGGAGACTTGGTGCTTTATAGTTGTCATTGCCTAGAGGGAGGGAAGTGGTTTCTCTGGACAGGAAGGCTAATTGCACAATTGGTGAAACCCGTTTCTACATTGCTGACAAGTTCCCAACTTCCCATAGCAGCAGCTTGCTTTCAAAGACAGCTGCCAAACTTGGGATTATGGAGACTATCCAATTTTCCTGTTAGGATTTCCCCCCCTAAATTTACAAGCCTCTTTGTGTCTCTGAGAGAGAGTTTTATGTACATGTGTGTGAAGCTCTATCTTATTTGGAGTTGTCCATTTGTATTTTTAGGTTACTCGTATTCCCCTTGATTAGAATCCAGCATTTTCTGAAACTTGATGCAGTCTGAAAAGGACTCTTCCTGGAAGGAATACATAAAATACTTGGTTATGTTTACCTAATCCTCTAATTTGATATTTTTTCAGAAAGTAGTTTGTAGAGTATGATTTGTATCTAAGAGGTACTATATATAAGCATTCTGATATGATAAAAAGTGTTGTTGGTATCATTATGGAGATTTTGTAATGAATAAATCATGGACTGGATGTTACAGCAGTATCATGTATGGTGGTAATTGTGTTTGCAAGTTGTTAGGCTACAATTGTGACTAATGGTAATTCCTAACATTTATGCAATTCTTAATTTTCTTCAAATATGAGGCAATAAATGGTGACAAGTTGAAAAGATGCACAAATAAAATTTTTAATTGTATTCACCCAAAGACATAAAGGACACAAAGTTGAGAATTATTAATAGTAAAATATTCTGATGGTGTATCTCTTGTATACTTCCTGTGTACATTATTTGCACCCTTTTGAGCCATTCAATGAATTTTTTATTTTTAGAGGAAAATGATTGGAAGATTTAAAAAAAAAAAAAATTATATATTTTAAACTTATTTTCATAATTTGCTTGATGTTCTATTGCCCCAACTAGAAAGTTGTGGGGAAAATAAAAAACTTAAACCAGATTTGTAGCTAAAAATTAAGGCAATTGCAGTGTCAAATTCTCCTTGGAGCACAACTTGTTAGGAAATTTGAGTTGCTTGCCTGCAGTAGGTTTCATCTGATCTCAGCCTCATCCTCTTCCTTTTTGTAAGGAGAGGTATTAGGTGTTATGGTTTTTACTAAGTGTGGAAATGAAGCTGAATGTAAAGATATGGTTAATATGATATGTCATATGAGGGTGATGATGCCAGATAAGCCCTGTTTGCTGGCCCCAGTAGAAGGGAGAAAGTTTTACATATGATGCTAGTTATCTGACAGAAGTACAACAGTGGAAAACTTCTCAAAAAATGGCATATAAATGAGTGCCTCTTCTCTAGTGCAGGTTCTTCACCTTTTTCATTTTTGCTCTCTCTCTCTCTCTCTCTCTCTCTATTAACTCTTTTTTCTTTCGAGAATGGGTTCTTCATCTGCTACTCTCTCTCTCGATTAATTTTTTTCCCCTTTTTGAAAAAGGACTTGAAGGATGAAGGCAATATATGTATACACACACACACACACACACAATATTAAAGCTTAGTCCCAATTTTTTTGTGGCGGTTATGAATCCTCGATAGATTAGTTAAGGGTTGGCCACACACACATACACACTGACATGAAAACAAGTTATTTTATATACTGGGTTTCCCTTCCTCCACTTATCTTTCTCCTTGTCTTTGTTCATTCTTCTGTGTGTTCATATAGATGTCAAGTTCCATGATACTGACTTTGTCGACATTGGCCTTTTTATAATATTTATTGTTTACCCAATTGTGTCCTAGACTTGTCTGACATGTCTTAGGCATATTCTAATTGTGAGAAATATATGTTTTCAATTTTACATGACAGATTCTGCTCAATGCCACTATCTGTTTGTGTGGAAGCAATGTCCTTCTAGATGGGTCTGCATCATACACCATGTGAAAATTATATCTGTGCTTTTCTTCAGTGGTTGTTAGCACACTCTTGTTGTCACCGTATCTTATAACTCTGATTTTACTAGTCTCGTATAGAGGCCGAAAACTTCAGAAGTTTTCTTGAGTCAATATAAGTAATTCAACTGCTACAGATAATGCCACAGCTTCCCCAGTTGGCTTCCTTCATTATGAAAATTTGGATCTCCTTTTTGCATGATTGGTATGCCAAACACCTTGTTGATGACTTGAGAAGCTTTATGAGTTAATTGAAATAATTGATAGCTACATGTAATGCCTCAGATTCCTCATTCACCTGTATTGAAGTTGGGATCTTCTAATTGCATGACCAGTATGCATTCCCTCAGTTGGGGGATCTTTTCATTTTGGGTAAATATGAATTTGAAGTTGCTGGTGGTTAAAGAAATATTTTGGGAAGAGTCTCACCTAATTTTCACATGCATACTCACTTCTTGTTCTGGCCTTCCATACTAATTATCTTATTTTTAAGTTTCCCAAAAATTTTTAACATAAAAAAATATGAAGCACTTATTTGCAGATTTGGGTTGCTAGGAGTACTATGGATAGTGGTTTATTTTCTAGATTACAGCTAACTTTTGGGTTTCAGGGTAATTTTCTTGGTCTTTATAGCACCTGTTGTTGAGCTATTGAGCGGTTCAAGAGATTCTTCTTAGTTACTAATTCAGTCGACTTGAACTTCTGTTTACAGTTGCTACTAATACACCTCTGTTCACTCTCCCTGTTAAGGTATATGTCCATTGTCTTATTGATATTCGTTGCTATGACCAATGTTGGATCTTGTTGTTTTGATGTTGACTATCTTCCTAACCTATTTCCATAAATAGTTTTTTTTGGCTATTTAAATTCAAGGAGAAGAGTAGATGAGGCCATTTTAGGTGTAAACTCCAAGTCCACGTAGGTTGGTTACAGGTTGTATTCATCTATCCAGGGAAAGGTTGATCTCATGGATATTACTTCTTTCTTTTTTTTTTCTTTTTTTTTTTTTTTTTAATCTGGGCATGACTCATATTCATCCCTAAGTCGCTCAAACCCAGTAACCTTAACACTCATGACAGATAGCAAAGACACCCTTCGACTTAGTGCATCAGCGGCCTTATTCTCAACTCCCGCCCTATGTTTCACCACAAAGTAATAGCGTTGCAGAAACTCAACCCAACTACCATGCCTAAAATTCAGCTTCTTTTGAGAATGAAGATAACGCAAAACCTCATGATCAGAGTAGATAACAAACTCTCGGGACAATAGGTAATGGCGCCAATGCCAAAGAGCTCGGATAATGGCATAAAACTCTTTGTCATACGTGGAGTACTTTTGCTTAGCGTCATTCAATTTCTCACTGAAATAAGCAATCGGGTGGCGCTCTTGACTAAGTACTCCTCCTATACCAATACCTGAGGCATCACATTCCACTTCAAAAGGCTTGGTAAAATCAGGGAGACGCATGACAGGTGCCTCAGTCATCTTTTTCTTTACCTCAAGGAAAGCCTTAGTAGCAGCTTTAGTCCAAACAAACTCCCCTTGCTTCATGCAGTCAGTGATGGGGGACATGATGGTACTAAACCCCTTGATGAATCGGCGGTAAAAGGAAGCAAGCCCATGAAAACTTCGAATTTCATGGATATTCTTGGGCTCGGGCCACTCCACAATTGCTTGAACCTTTTGGGGGTCAGTAGAAACTCCCTCAGAGGATACTATGAAACCTAAGAAGACGACTTTATCGGTGAAGAAAGAGCACTTCTTGAGGTTGCCATATAAACTCTCCTTCCTAAGGGTAGTACAAACTTTAGTTAGGTGGTCTAAATGTTGCTCCCTAGACTTACTATAGATAAGGATGTCATCAAAGTACACAACCAAGAATTTTTCCATAAAAGGCTTGAGCACTTGAGTCATCACTCTCATAAAGGTACTA
>NW_027069518.1:1402870-1485850 GCF_002906115.3 Quercus suber
GCTCTCTCTCTCTCTCTCTCTCTCTCTATTAACTCTTTTTTCTTTCGAGAATGGGTTCTTCATCTGCTACTCTCTCTCTCGATTAATTTTTTTCCCCTTTTTGAAAAAGGACTTGAAGGATGAAGGCAATATATGTATACACACACACACACACACACAATATTAAAGCTTAGTCCCAATTTTTTTGTGGCGGTTATGAATCCTCGATAGATTAGTTAAGGGTTGGCCACACACACATACACACTGACATGAAAACAAGTTATTTTATATACTGGGTTTCCCTTCCTCCACTTATCTTTCTCCTTGTCTTTGTTCATTCTTCTGTGTGTTCATATAGATGTCAAGTTCCATGATACTGACTTTGTCGACATTGGCCTTTTTATAATATTTATTGTTTACCCAATTGTGTCCTAGACTTGTCTGACATGTCTTAGGCATATTCTAATTGTGAGAAATATATGTTTTCAATTTTACATGACAGATTCTGCTCAATGCCACTATCTGTTTGTGTGGAAGCAATGTCCTTCTAGATGGGTCTGCATCATACACCATGTGAAAATTATATCTGTGCTTTTCTTCAGTGGTTGTTAGCACACTCTTGTTGTCACCGTATCTTATAACTCTGATTTTACTAGTCTCGTATAGAGGCCGAAAACTTCAGAAGTTTTCTTGAGTCAATATAAGTAATTCAACTGCTACAGATAATGCCACAGCTTCCCCAGTTGGCTTCCTTCATTATGAAAATTTGGATCTCCTTTTTGCATGATTGGTATGCCAAACACCTTGTTGATGACTTGAGAAGCTTTATGAGTTAATTGAAATAATTGATAGCTACATGTAATGCCTCAGATTCCTCATTCACCTGTATTGAAGTTGGGATCTTCTAATTGCATGACCAGTATGCATTCCCTCAGTTGGGGGATCTTTTCATTTTGGGTAAATATGAATTTGAAGTTGCTGGTGGTTAAAGAAATATTTTGGGAAGAGTCTCACCTAATTTTCACATGCATACTCACTTCTTGTTCTGGCCTTCCATACTAATTATCTTATTTTTAAGTTTCCCAAAAATTTTTAACATAAAAAAATATGAAGCACTTATTTGCAGATTTGGGTTGCTAGGAGTACTATGGATAGTGGTTTATTTTCTAGATTACAGCTAACTTTTGGGTTTCAGGGTAATTTTCTTGGTCTTTATAGCACCTGTTGTTGAGCTATTGAGCGGTTCAAGAGATTCTTCTTAGTTACTAATTCAGTCGACTTGAACTTCTGTTTACAGTTGCTACTAATACACCTCTGTTCACTCTCCCTGTTAAGGTATATGTCCATTGTCTTATTGATATTCGTTGCTATGACCAATGTTGGATCTTGTTGTTTTGATGTTGACTATCTTCCTAACCTATTTCCATAAATAGTTTTTTTTGGCTATTTAAATTCAAGGAGAAGAGTAGATGAGGCCATTTTAGGTGTAAACTCCAAGTCCACGTAGGTTGGTTACAGGTTGTATTCATCTATCCAGGGAAAGGTTGATCTCATGGATATTACTTCTTTCTTTTTTTTTTCTTTTTTTTTTTTTTTTTCGTTTGTTTACTACTTTCAGAAGGAGTACGGCAGTATAGAGCCATGTTATTCTTCCGCTGATGTACCTTTACCAACTTCTATACCCTTCATGGTTGATTACTCTTTTCAGGTTCAGGAAAAAGAAAAGGTTGTGCCAATTAATTATTGGATAAAGATAGTTCATTCAAGATGACTGTTACCTCTCTCACAACTGCTAGGTGAATTTTCTGATCCAGACCCAGGTGATGTCCTTATGAGTGGTTGTGCTCCTAAATCCTAATCCTTCCTCTGTTTCCTACCAATAATTATTCTAAGATCCTATTGGTATTTGTGCGGGGGATGGAGTGAGTACTAAGCATTTATTTTCATTTCCATATTTGATTAATTGATCTTGTGTTCTTGTCACGCCTTTACTTTTCTTGTCTCCTTTTTGTTTTCTTTGCCTCAGAATGGTAAGCATGCCTCATCAATTTTAGTGGAGAGTGGTAGTCTTTTAGGAGGAGTGAATGATTTAACTTATGGTTGGTAGACTTGGTGAGTTGAAACTTGAGGTGCAAGTAAATGTTCATTGTTGTCTATACCAGTTTTTTAAATGGTTGAATGTCCAAAGCACCCTAGTTTTTTGACACATTGCTTGCAGCATATTTCCCCTCCTTTGCCCCCTCCTCTTTTTTTTTTTTTTTTTTTTTCCTAGGCTGGAATATCATTTGAAACTTATTTCAGCCTGGTCTGCATACTTGTTTTGTCTTGGTCAAGTTCCAATCAGTACTAATTTTATTGTGCATCAAGTACATGATTTACTTTGTAGCTGAGCTTAGTAACGTTAGGTTCTGACCAAGGGGATGAAATTGGTTGAAGATATTGGGAATCTGCTACAGGTGGGATGTGGTGACTGTTGGTTTGTCCACTTTTGTGTGGAATCAATCTCAGCGATCCACTTGCCCTTGGGTTAAAGGGTACCCCCATCCACCATGGGTGGTAGCTCAACATATAAACTTTGTCAGGTCATGGATTTTCAGTTTCTATATGAAACATATAACATAATTTGGGTGGAAATCTCTGTTTCCATCAACAAAAGTTTAACATTTTCATTGTTTCTTTGACATAGTGTTTGAAGTTTGTTGCTTGCTTTCATTTTATGGACTTGTACCAGTGAAGATTTGTATTGAGCCTTGTCTTTTTTGACAGGGCTTTCTACTCGACTAATTTCTCCCTCCCCTATTCTTGGTGACTATACTCTAATGGCCTCTGTTGTTTGCTTCTAGAAACCTTGATTCCTATTGGTAATGGGAAAATGCTCTATTCATTAGTTTCTTAATTTCTTTTGGCCTGAAATTTTCCTATGAGAGCTATCTCCTAAGTGTCCAAAATCTACAAGTGGGTGGAAAGGATGAAAGCTAATTAATCAGTGCATGCAAAACTTATGAGTAGTATCCTAAGTGACTGATGATGTAATTGAGAAAATCAGTATGGGTTACATCCACTTGAATGCGGAGAAAAAGGTTGGAATGGGCACCATTTTTAGCAATCTACTACTTATTTTTTAAGGATATGTTGTAGGTGAAAAATGTTGAGCAGGATCTATTATGCCCAATGGAAATTATTGAGATAAGTTTCTGTGGATAATGTTATGATAAATAATAGACTTTTTTTGAAAATCTCAGTTCATAAGTTCCATGCCAATTGTCAAATAGGCACCATTCTTCAGTACCCAGACTAGGTTCATCTAACTAAACTCGTCTTACAGGATATTTGTAGGTATCTTAATCCTATCCTGTTATGCATATTTTTAATTCCACTCCCTATCAATGAAGCTGTTTAAATTTACATGCCTCCTTCTTGAAAAGTGAAAATGTGGTGGGTCTCAATTTTATGTTTAGAAGGCTCTAAAGGGCATATTTTTAGGATCTGCAAACATGTGAAGCTAATTTTTTTATGTACCTTAATTAGTAACATCAAATGGTATTATTAAAGTTGAATCACATGGCTACATATGCATGATCTAGCAGCTATTTGGGGCTCATCCACAGGAAAAAATATGAAATAAGAATTTGTTTGAAATGCTACCTTTTAAGTCAAAGGTCTCAAAACTAAACTAACAATTAAAAAAGAAAATAACTTTTCTAATGTATGTTATTTGAGGAAAGAATATATTCACTCTTTTGGTATTCCTTTATATGGTTGATATAGGTGCATGCTTCAAGTTTACGTTTCAACTTTATCAGCTGCATACACACTTTTGAGGATGTAGCACTGGGGTTCTTACTTGAAGTTTCTTGCTGAACTTAAATTTTTAAGCAAGCCTTTAGAATAACCCCAATTGGCTTTTTAGGAACTGTTGTCAGATTGAAGAGCAGTAATACATAGGTCTGACAGTGCAGGCTTACATAAAAAGAAAGTGCTTAGAAATTGAAAAAGATTCAAACTTCTTAGACATAGGTAAATTATTGTTTATTCTGCCTTCTAACAATTATGCACACTGATGGAATAGGGGAGATAAATCACTAGTTTATTCTTAATCGACATAATTTTTCTTTTCTGTATTATGTCTGACCTCCACAACCACTACCCAACCCCCCTACCCCCCCCCCCCCCTTTCCCCGTGCCTTTTCGCTCCTTCTGATACCCAGCTGCCCTTTACCCTAGTAAGATTCATATCTGAAATATGAGATGATTAGAAGGAAAAAGTGATTTGTTTTTGAGAGTTGTGAACTCAAAGATACTACTTATCCCTGGCTTTGCCAAAACTTCATATGATTGCGGCAAATCATGAGGTCAAATTTAATTCCGTTGTATTGTATGAATTGTATATTTACCTATTAAAAAAGAGAGTTTGTATATGTGAAAAAAGTAGAAGTGTTGCACTCCCTTGTGATGATTGGGGCATGAACACATACATGTTTTTTACTCTTTATTCAATTTCTTTAGTAATTTTGCAGTTTGCAACCGAATGTTTGAGATACTTTCTTTGTATGCAGGTTCTAGCAGATTCTGGCACCAGGGCATAATTTGTTGTGACATTTAATGGGGCATAGACATTTGTTCAACGCATCCCAAATGTTCGAGAATGAGCATGATCAGAACTGGAATCATATGCATACAGACCAACATCTCGTGCATCTTGGTATTGTGACTTTAAAGACTTTGCTTACGTAACTATTATTTGTTCAGTTTCTGGTTTAACCAGGGTGAGTGTCTTTAAGTTTGTCTGGATTTGAATTACAGTTGCCTCATCATGGCAGTTGAAACACAAAAGACTTTTCTTAAACATGGTAGTTTAAAAAAAACCTAATTCTGGAAAATTGAAGCTAGTCTTATTATTTTATGTGGTGCTGATTGACCAACATGACAAACTCTTGATGGCCCATGCAAAGGCAAAGCTAGATATTTTTTTAATGTGCGTGTGTGACCAATCATTTCTGGTCTATGGGCCAACTTTTGTTGTGCCTATACTAATTGTGAACTTCCATTGCAGCCCGGGCTGGCACTTCGGACAATGGTTCCTTCTTTTATCCTGCGGAAAATATGCCAGTAGATGCAGTGCATTTTGCATCTCACTGGGGTCCTGCACCAAGGTCAACTGGGTATCCTTCTTCAAGTCACAACGTGGATGTACCACCTTATCAACCAGATGCTTCTGGCCCATCTCATGATCCTTTTATGCATGTTTCAACTGCTGGAACGTTCTCTACAGCTCCAGATACTTACACACAACATGCGTCTTCCTCTAATTATGAGAGGCAAAATTTCCATAGCGTTGAGGGCAGTTTTATTGATCTTACAATGGGCAGTGGAAGGGGGCCTCACAAGCGAAAAAGTCCTGGAATCCCTCCAGTCTGTGAGAGAGGCAGTTCAAGCAGATACTACAATGCTGGAAGTTCCTCTGATCTTCCAATATCTTCAGAACTACGGATGGATAAACCAAGTATAGATTCTCAGCACATGCCTTGGGATCACATTAACATGGCTCCCATTTATAGAGGCAGTGGCCTTTCAATTAGGGGTGAGGGTTCTTTGAGGAATGTGAGAAGCCGGTCTGCACTTGATTTGGAATCAAACCTAGCTAGGACCCATTTGTCAAACAACCCTTCACACCCTTCATATTCTGCAAGCCACCCAATTGATCATTCTAGCAATGTGGATCTTTCAGTTCAGGGCTCCAGTGCTTTGACACGGGATTGGGGTCATATTAGTGCATCTCCTGTTCCTGGAAGGGTTCTAGTTTCAGGTAAGTTTTATGTAGGTTTATGTCTCCCTTTGTGTCAAATTTCCAATTTTCCATTGTTTCTAAGAGACTTCTGGTTGTAAATTGCAGACACAGGCAGCTTCAATCATGACACAAATCAATTCCTTGTAGGAAGCAGTGCTGGCAACTCTTCTGCTGACATTGGGGGATACCATCATGATTTCGTTACAAGCAGGAATCCGGTTCCTCAAAGTTTTCATGCTAACTCAACCCAAGCTGTGAGGGGAGTTCGTAGTAGCTTTACTCAAAGGTCTAACCGGCTTTCAGGGCTTCTACAAGCAGCTTACGTGTGGGACATGTGGCACCTTCAGATGAAGGAATGCAGTTGGCAGCCGAGAATTACTCCTCTAGACATCCAAGGCCATTGTCCACCATAGGGTGGCGTAATGGCGACAGGAACGGGAGGTCGAGGATATCTGCTGAAAGATATCGATCTTTGCCTGATGAGGCAGGTCTCCATGATCGATTTACATCTGAGGTATCTTCACTTATCTGATAGGAACTTATGCCACATTTGGGAGAGGGGTACAGCTTCTCTGCAAATATTGGAAGAACAATTTTTACAGTGTCACTCGTACATAAGTTGTTGTGTCATTTCAGGAGATATCTGCAAAATAGCCATTTTTCGTTTTGAACTGTCATTACTTGCTGAATGCTGGATTCCATTATCACTTTGCAGGGTTTTATGATTGTGGATCGCTCAGCCTTGTATGGATCCAGAAATATGTTAGATCAGCATAGAGACATGAGGCTAGATATAGACAACATGAGCTATGAGGTTATTTACTGAGTTCTTGTTTCTTCTACTTTTAACTTGAGTCATCACTCTCATAAAGGTACTAAGAGCATTGGACAATCCAAAAGGCATGACCATCCACTCATATAAACCATCCTTCGTCTTGAAGGCAGTCTTCCACTCATCACCAGAACGAACCCTAATTTGATGATAGCCGCTTTTCAAGTCTATCTTAGAGAAGATCGTTGCTCCAGCCATCATATCCAACATGTCATCCAATCGAGGGATAGGAAAACGATACTTCACAGTGATCTTGTTGATGGCACGACTATCAACACACATCCTCCAAGTTCCATCTTTTTTTGGGGTTAAGAGTGCAGGGACTGCACAAGGACTCATGCTTTCACGAACAAAACCCTTCCTAAGTAGTTCTTCTACTTGCCTTTGTAACTCGGCATGCTCTGCAGGGCTCATCCTATAGTGAGGTAAATTAGGTAGGGTCGCTCCAAGCACAAAATCTATGGCGTGTTGTATGTCACGCATGGGTGGTAAATGATCGAGGAGTTCCTCAGGGAAGACATCCTTAAATTCCTGGAGCACTAATTTCACTTCCTCAGGCTGCTCCTCACAGGTCTCTCCATGAACTTCCCTAGCAACTAAGACAAATACAATAGATTCTTGAACCGCTACCCTTTCGAACGCCTTAGGGCTTATAATGTTCAGGTCTTTCGCCTTTGGTGCTTCTTTCTTCTTGCTCATGTCGATTGGCTTAGGTTTTAAAGGATTGAGCACAATCTTCTTACCTTCAAACATAAAAGTATTATCTTCACTAAAACTGAGACCGAACCAATCAATTTCGGTTTTTTTTTTTTTTAATTTAAATTAAAACCAAATCGAACTGAAAAATTGAACTCAGTTCAGGCGGTTTCAGTCAATCCATTCGGTTTATCTATTTTCTTTATATAAAAGTATATTGCATAAATCTTGAAACGATAAACTAGTATCTACTGGTAGAGAAATATTATATTCCTATGACTAAAACCAATAGCAACAAATAGCGAACACACTTTTTGTCATAATATCATGGTACAAATAGTTTTTTTTTTTTAAATTAATTAAATGAGAATTTTCTACCTTGTAATTTAATTTAGATTTGAATTAGTTAGCTCGAACACAAGTTCTGTCACGCATGACAAAACTTACGTAACTAACACTTTAAATGAATCATCATAATTTCTAGTTTTTTCACACATGTATGATTTCAAAAATGTAAGTTCTAGAAGAAAAGAAAAAAAAGGTAATCCAACCCAAAAATAACTAATCTTCAAAGCAAGCATCATAGATTTTACGTTTATCATCATCATCATAAGAAATCATAGCAATCCAAGAGATTATACAAGAAATCATTTGCATATTGAGTGCTATTTCACAAAGATTGTTTGGAAGAAGGTGTTCAAAAAAGTATGTTGGCTTAGTAGAGATATTTAAAGCTATGATGATAAGCTTAATTGGAAAATGAACAAACTAGAGGTATGTTTGGATACCGTTAATTTTGCTGAAACTAAAAACTTATTGCTAAAAGTATTATAGATAAAAGTAAAAATTAGTTGAAATAATACAGTAGGACTCATTAATAGTACCAAAAAGTGCAGGTCCATGAATAATAGTAAAAATAAGCTGAATAGTAAAATAATTTTAATTTTTCATTCTTATCCAAATGCATGCTAAAGGTAGGGATTTTAAAACTACATTGTTGAGATTGTTTGGGTAGCTACCAACCCACCATATTTAGTTACACAAAATTCCAAAACTTCACAATGGGAAATTTAATGGTGAAATTGATTTTTCATAGGCAGTGATGATACACACACACACACACTCTTTCATAGCTGGGAGGGAGAGAGAATTGAATATCAAGAAGTGTTAATTGAACTAAAACATATGTTAATGCTACAAGTATTGATTTCACATACTGTGAATTGTGAAAGGAATGTCTCATAAGATCGTATTAGCAGATATCCTCCCCCGGGTAAATGAATCTATATATTAATTGTCATATATGCATTTAATGTATTTAGTCATCAATAATACATCTATATGACCTAATTTTTTTGTATTCTTATAAATTCATAGGTATTTTACAAATCAAGCTAAAATAAGGATCCTTCTCAAAAAAAAAAAGCTAAAATAAGGAATATCTTTGTATAAGCTTATATTCATGTGGCAGTTGGTTTGGAAAATATTTGTAGTTTTTGACAATCCTCACATATATTTCAATATTGTCATATTTGGTTATTGAATATATGATTGCTTCCTACCTTATGCCTATGCTTGATGTCCATTTGCAAATGTGTCGGTTATAAAATAATTACTTTGATATTTGTTGGTGTGTATAAATACCATTAGTTATACTTTCTGTTTAATTTTCACTTTACTGATTGTATTAATATTATCAAAATATGTACAAGACATGTGCTGAATGTTGCCAAGTTTCCAAGATGCTAGTAATTTGCAATAGTAAGGAATGTAATTGAAGTTGAATTTCACTTATCAGGTCTATCCTGTGGTAAAATCTTTGCCTTCTCGTATGTCCAACATCTATTGAAGTCACTTGTAGTGACCTTAGTTACTAAGCATTAGAATCCAAAGATGGATGCCTTTGTAAGATTTTATATGTAGTGGGAACTAATCACTTTTGGAGCTTCCATAGTATTCTTATTAAAATTTCCTGATTGTTATGTTTACTTAGTAGATTATCTGAGATCCAAGTGATAGGGAAAAACTGAAGTTGGAACTTCTAGAGACCGCTTGCATTTTATTTGGTGAGTTATGTATCTTTTTATGCTAATTGTATGCTAAGCATGCTGCAATGGCAGCTCTGAGAATATTTTTTAGGGGGTCATTCAAAATAGTGTTGAAGAGGTTGATAACGACCTCTAATAATATTTCTTATTTTATCTTGTTCGTTAAGATGATAAAATGAGATATTTTCTCGTAATCCATGATTTGTAGGAAGATTTTTCAAGTCAACACAAGTTTTCTTAGAAGATGAATTTTAAGTAGGAGATGAATCTTGTGCTCTATATGGTTGGTTGGGTGCCATGAATGCAGTGGAAGGGAAGATGTTGTTCATCCTCCTATTTATTTTTTTTTATTTTTTTTTCCTCTGGAATTATCCTCTAAACTCCATTGTGAACTTATTTGATAAAGTTGAGATGGATAGGCTATATCTTTGCGGAAAACATAAAGCATGATTTTGTCATTTTTCAGTCTATGTCTATGATTGATGTTAACTATAGAACAATGTGTCATGCCCTAGACTATTTGGAAGAACAAAAAAAAAAAAAAATTACATTTGAGGAAAAACTTCTAGAGCCCTTTATATGGTTTTAATCAAATAAGCTTCAAGGACAAAAACTCTTATGGTTCATTTGGATCGAGGAGGAGTGAGAAGGAATAGAGTAGAGTAGATAAGAATTAACCTAAAATTAACCTATTTTCAGCCAACTCTACTCTACTCCCCTCCACTCCTCTTTCCTCTCTCCTCAACCTAAATAGGCCCTTAAAGAACTAGAACCCAACTCCAACAAGAGTACACTATACTACAACATTATACTACAAGTCTACAACATTACTTTCATTTAGGGAATACATTACGAGGGCGTTTGGCCTCTGCGTTTTCAGTGTGCGTCCACGTTTGAGTTTTTTTTTTTTTTTTTTTTTTTTTCCTGCCAGTGAACAGTAAAATCACATGATTTTACTGTGCAGGGGACAAAAAACACTGTTCATACACTGTTTAGCACTGTTCACAGTACTGTTCACGCACTAAAAAATATTAAAAAGGGGTAATTACAGTAAACCTACCTGAGGTTAGGCCCGTTTTCACTTTACCTATCCGTGGTTCAAAACTTATCACTTTACCCACCTGAGGTCCCTTCCGTTATCACTTTACCCACCTGAAGTCCCTTCCGTTAGAGATCTGTTACCCACCTCTCCCTTTGCCGTTAAAAGAACACATTTTTAGAGAAAAACAAACATAACATGAATCAAAAAGTTAGGGTTTGATATTAAAAACAAATGTATATGAATGTAAGAAATAAAATTCCAAACAACTACAAATCAAATTGTTTGAAATTAAAACAAGTACTACACCGGTGGTGGCTCTTTTGTACTTCAACATGATCTTCCCCTTCCACAAACTCATCAACAACCCAATCACCCAGGTCTGAGAGAGGAGAAAAACAATTATGAACCACCCATGGATACCGACCAAGGATTGACGACACCACTGTCAGACTCGAAGCCTCAATCTCCGCCATCGTCGAGCTACCCACCATAATACCGGTGGACCCAGAGTCACGATAGCCTCGTCCATGAGTAACCTCTGCATCGGAGACTGAGCCTAACGAGAAACCCACCTTAACAGAGCCGAGAACCACCGTGTTGGAGTTACTACAAGCCGCCAAGGCTTTTCCGGCCACTGGATGTCCAAGAACTCTCAACGGGATGGGTGCGAAAAGCCCCGATCATATTGCTGAGAAGCCCCTGTTCTAGGTTTGAAAATTTTTTGATCATGTGTTCTGGGTTGGGTCGCTGCTGCTGTTTGGTTGTTTGGTCGTTTGGCCGTTGGTCTTTTGGGTTGGGTCGCTGCTGCTGTTTGGTTGTTTGGCCGTTTGGGCGTTGGTGTTCTAGGTTGGGTCGTTGTTTAAAGATCATGTTGATGAGTGAAGAGTGTTCTAGGTTGGATCGTTGAAGGGGAAAAACGATTATGAACCACCCATGTGTTTTGGGTTGGGTCGTTGTTTGAAGAGTGAAGAGTGTTCATACCTCTTTTTTTATTTTGGTTTGGCCATTTATTTCACAACAGAGATTATTACACAGAACCATACCCTTGAACTCAACTCTAAAAACCCTCCAAGCTCTTTCAAAAAAATTCAAACCCTAAATTTTTGATTCGTGTTATGTTTGTTTTTCTCTAAAAATGTGTTCTTCTAACGGCAAGGGAGAGGTGGGTAACAGATCTCTAACGGAAGGGACTTTAGGTGGGTAAAGTGATAACAGAAGGGACCTCAGGTGGGTAAAGTGATAAGTTTTGAACCACGGGTAGGCAAAGTGAAAACGGGTCTAACCTTAGGTGGGTTTACTGTAATTATCCCTATTAAAAATGGGTCCCACGGTACTATTTACACATTTAAAAATTATTTTGCTACAGTGTTTTCAGTTTTCAGTTTTCAGTTTCAGCAACAATAAGTTCAATCCAAACGGACCCTACATGATAAATCCAAATACTTGTAGGAAGTAGTTGTCTAAGATATATTAACTATTAAACAAAAATGTAGTGGTCTAAGATGAACAATCTGGGATGGCTGCCTTCATAATGAAAAATCGTGTAGTCTAATTGATCACAAAGGGATGCTTCTCCTTGTGCGTTCAAAGGAAGGACACTTCACACTACCTCTCTACTGACAAAAAGAGAAATACTATTTAAAATTTGATACATAAATCAAGTTAAATTTTCTAAAATAATTGTTAAATATTTTTGAATTATGTTCTAGAGAACTACAAAAATTTAAAATTTGACACTCCAAAAAGTTATTTTATTTATTTTAATACACCACTAAAAAATTCTCAATACACTTTGATATTTCTCTTAAGACCACGTACAGTTTTGGTTTTTTTTTTTTTTTTTTTTTTTTTTACCTCATCGCATGTGCAAAATGCGTGTGATGAGATTAGTTATACTTGTAACATGTTCCTAATATAAAAAATTTAAATTGACATTGATAAAGTTGCCCAAAAATTCAACCCACCTAGGTGATTAGGTGAGAATCGACCCATTTCAATTAGTTTCACCCATGATTTGGTTAGAAGCAAGTGTCATCTATTAACTTGATATTTTTAGGTTAGATGTTGATTCCTACCCCCTCTCCCTCCAACCCGCCTCACTTGACTGATTGAACCATTCCCTTATCCAACCATAGCTTTCACAGCTCTTGCCATCATCAACAGCTCACATTGTTGGTCATAAAATCATCTTTTTATTGTTGTCGTTGTTCTTTAATTTGGTCAACCTTATTTGTGGAATTTTTACACCTGTCCAAATTGAGTCGAGTAGCGAGTTAATTGAAAATTCAATTGGTGGACACCTCTTAATTAAATTTTTTTTTTAAAAAAAAAAAAAAAAACTTTTGCGGTTTTACCTAAAAATTAGAAAATATTACTTAAAAATAAAAAATAAAAAATAAAGTTGGTCAGCAATCGTGCACAACCAAGAGAATTCAGGAACAACTTGGAGAAAACGTATAGTATAATTTCTTATTCAGCCTAGAATAACAACCCTCACAAGTCCAAACAACTATTCTTCCTCCACCGCTGCTTTCTTGTTCACACGTATCCCATTACGTCATCGGGTCGGTTTCGTCTCCTAAAAAATCACCCCTACACCCATTACTCTCTCATCCAAATATCTCTCGATAATCTCAAAATCTCGCAAATCTCTCTCTCTCAAAAAGATGCAGATCTTCGTGAAAACTCTGACCGGCAAGACCATCACCTTGGAGGTGGAGAGCTCCGACACCATCGACAACGTGAAGGCCAAGATCCAGGACAAGGAAGGCATCCCTCCCGATCAACAGCGATTGATCTTCGCCGGAAAGCAGTTGGAAGACGGCCGTACTCTCGCCGACTACAATATTCAGAAAGAGTCCACTCTTCACCTCGTTCTGCGACTCCGCGGAGGCATGCAGATCTTCGTCAAAACCCTAACCGGAAAGACGATCACGTTGGAGGTGGAGAGCTCCGACACCATCGACAACGTGAAGGCCAAGATTCAGGATAAGGAAGGGATTCCGCCGGACCAGCAGAGGCTCATCTTCGCCGGGAAGCAATTGGAGGAAGGCCGTACCCTCGCCGATTACAATATCCAGAAGGAGTCTACGCTCCACCTTGTGCTCAGGCTCCGTGGTGGCATGCAGATCTTTGTGAAAACCCTAACCGGGAAGACGATCACCTTGGAGGTGGAAAGCTCCGACACGATTGACAACGTGAAGGCCAAGATTCAGGATAAGGAAGGCATTCCACCGGACCAGCAGAGGCTAATCTTCGCCGGGAAACAATTGGAGGACGGTCGTACCCTCGCCGATTACAACATTCAGAAAGAGTCAACGCTCCATCTCGTGCTCAGGCTCCGCGGAGGTATGCAGATATTCGTGAAGACTCTGACGGGGAAGACGATTACTCTGGAGGTGGAGAGCTCCGATACGATCGATAATGTGAAGGCCAAGATTCAAGATAAGGAGGGAATTCCTCCGGATCAGCAGAGGCTGATCTTTGCAGGGAAGCAATTGGAGGATGGGCGTACTCTAGCTGATTACAACATTCAAAAGGAGTCCACTCTTCACCTTGTTCTTCGTCTTCGCGGTGGCCAGTAAATTTCTCTGAAGGTTTAATGTGTTCAAAATGTGGTTTTTTCTGAATAAGTGTAATAGTAGTTGTTTTAGCTATAACAGTTTTCTTCAAATCAAAACTCTGTTGTGGTTAAGTTTAAGTTCATTTTCGTTAATGTACTTTATATCTCTAAATAAATAAATAATAGTGCCTTTAGTTTGTTCTAATTTTGTGTTTTTCTTCTTGTTCTTGTGATATTTGCAGTAGTATTGGATTTGATAAATTAATGATATGATAGCAACCTACCTAGCTTCATATGGTGTGTGTGAGATGACTTTTATTACTTTCAATAGTTAGAGAAAACGTTCTTATATATCCAGTTGTTTGGTTGAATATGAATTGGCTACGTGGTATGACCAAGTTGTCATTAGTGTGAGAAATTGTTGTTGAGGGAAATTATGAGTGCTACTACAATCAAGTTTCAGACCAAATGTTAATCTTTTTCGTCCCTAATCTTATGTTTTAGGGTTAAAACTGAGAATTTATTTTGATTACCAGTAATGTGGTGCTCACTTTGTTCAAAGTCAATTGTTAGAATGGATACAAGTTGTCGTTCTGGTTAGGTTATTTGGATCCTATTATGAAGTGGCTTTGAAGTATGCATATTTTATTTGATGGAATTTGTACTTGGTGCCTTTAATGTCAAGAATACAATTATATGATATATATTTTCTCTATCTAGCATTTTGTCTTCCTTCCCTATTCCCTATTTGACACTTAAAACTTCAATTTCTCTGAGCTATTGCCATCTTGACAGTCATTTTGTGAGACTGCTGGTGAGTTTGATTGGTTGGTTTAGAGTTGTTGATTTGGTATGTACCTATGTATTTGGACTTTGAACTCTTTACTGTTGGGGATGAGTCTCTTATGAAACAAGATGGTAATATAGAACATAATAAAATACGAATAATTTTGTGGATGAAAAGCAAGTACCCATAGTTAAGTTTTGAAATTGAAAATATTTTCCAATCTTCCAAATCCATTAGCTTTAGATATTATATTGTTCTAGAGAATTGTTGAATTAATTTGGTCAATGTACATGTTTGGGTGGTGGCTGTAAAATTAAGAGCATGGTTGGAAACTTAGGACTGGTCAGGGAAAAAATAATTGCTTTGGTGGTAGTAGAGCTGTGCTTTGTGTTTACATTGTTAAACACAAATGACTTCCTAGTGCTAGAGGAGAATGTATGATCTTTTTGAATTATGGTTTTCATTGAAGATCTATTGTTATTGCTATAATGACAAATAATTTCCTCATATTTTTCCCCCCTGAATGATTCCAAAATTTCCTGTGTTATCTTCATTTAGTACCTTGGATTTTTGGCACTTAGGTGTTAGTCATTCCCCTCCCCCGCCCCCCATATTGTCTAAACTCTGAACACCATTGTGAACTTTGATGATACTGATATCTTCAACTATAACTTGGATGGGTGGGTAATCTTGCCAGAAAACATAAAGCTGAGCTTTTGTCATTTTTCAATTCGTGCTGCATAAATGAACAAAGATACAGAGTGTTGCCATACTTACAGAATGGCTGTTAGGCAGGCTGGTGACTCTCTCCTGGTTCCAAAGTCTTTTAAGACCTCTAAATCTCTATCTCTGCAATACCTTTTTCCTCTCTGCAGTAGCTTTTGATATTATATTGTTGTAGAGAATTGTTGAATTAATTTGTTCAATCTACATGTTTGGGTGGCTGGAAACTCACAACTGGTTGGCAAATTAGGAGCATGATTGGAAACTTACTACTGATACGGGAGAGTAATTGCTTTTGTAGTAAAGTTGTGCTTGTTGCTTACATTGTTAAATTAGCGGTTTCCTAGTGCTAGAGGAACTTTCTGATCTGTATGATTCTCAATTACTGTATAATTATTATTCCTATTTCCTACAATGACTTGTATACTCCTCCTTGTTTTTTTTTTTTTTTTGGTATGTAATGAATTTGGCTTGTCTTGATTCCCAAATTTCCTCTGTTTTGGCATTTATTGTTGTTATTGTTATTATTTTTCCACTAGGTACTCCTGTATCTTCAACTAGAACTTCAATGGGTAGGTTATTTTTCCAGAAAACTAAAGCTAAGTTTTTGTCATTTTTCAGTTTATGTCTCTGACTAGTGTTACATAAATGATCAAAAGATATAGAGAATATTGCAACACTCAGAGAAAATCTTAACTATAGAACAATGCACCATGCCCTAGACCATTTAGAAGAACAGAAACAAAATTACATTTGAGGTGATTTTTAAGGTGATTTTTCTCCCGGTACCTTCAGAGAAAGGACAATACCTCTCAAATGATAGATCCATTTTGACAACAAAGCTTCTGGTTGGACTTGGCCTTTTTTGCATTTTGTTACGCTTTTGGTATTTATGTATCAGTGATAGGAATTTGTTTCTTTTACCTTCAAATTCTTAGGATCTCAAGAAGTTTTATGTATGCTAATTAGAGAGCCCTGAGTAGTCACATTCATTACCTTTGAATTCCTTAGCATCTCAAGAAGCTAGAGAATTCTTTGTTTGTTGCTATGAACTGGAATAAACCAGGTTTTTCCATTGGTGTATGTTAACAGATTTTAGGTTTTAGGTGTAAGCTACCAAGGAAGCACTGTCTATCACATTGCCTAAGAGGTAACAATGGGGGTGCTTACTAGTAATGTTTGGTGTGGATCTATATGGTGTTTGTTGTTTTGGTTTGAAGTAGTTTAATTGATTTTAAATATACAGGGCTTCATAATTCTCTGGCTCACCTAGTTTATATACAGAGAAATACATGTCCATTTTCTCAGACATGTTATCTTCTGAGGATTACTATATCAATACATGAGCTTGCCTGGCTGGTTGTAGAAATATAGAAAACAAAAATGATCCCTATCATCGGTCAGTAAAAACCACAAGCGAAACAAAATTCTGTTAAGTGTTGTCAAACTGGATCTTATAAGCTACACAATTGAGATTACAAACTGGATTGCTTTTCCAACCACTTGAAAAGGTCCAAGTGACCAACCAATGGTCTCATAAAATATTGTGGTTTTCATCAATTTGCCCCTCAATTTATACACCCAAATGCTTAATTTTCAGATTCATTCCCCATCTAAATCACTCAATCCTTAGGTGTTAATCTCCGTCTAAATCACTCACTCAATCTGCTAAAACAAGTTCCTCGCTTTCTAAATTTTTTTTTTGTTTTTTGATAGGGCTTTCTAATTTGAAATATATGAAAAGCTGAAATTTGAACATTAAAACATAATTTGTATTTTTGAGACAAAAATGCGGAGCATTTTTTCACAAATACTTGAGCTTTTGCTGTGACTAATATTTTTGCATTCAAAAAACAAAGAAAGAAATAAACTAACACCCAAATTTTCCATGATGAAAATTGGACAAATTGGTTAAACTCAAATTAATCGGAGTGAAAACAATGTTTTTACAATCGATAAGAAAATAGAAATTGATAGTTTTATTAAGAGTTAAAACTTTGAAACACTATAAAGCCCTTGGAGGGAGCCACCTGCCCAATTCTAACTTGGACCAATCTCGCCCCAAGTTCCTTTGCACCGAATTGATGGATCCTTGCATGGATTCTATGGTGTACCGGTTGTTCCTCTTCTTGGCTTTTCCGAATAGATTTTGAATTGATTTTGGTTATTATTTTCTTGGAAAGAGGTTGATCTCTTCTAGTACATACTCGTGTTTTTCTCACTTTATGCCACGCTATAAATAAATATGTTCCAAGACCATGTTCGTTGCCATTGAGGCTCTCTTGCTCACCATAACCAGCAATCTTGTGTTCAATTTTAAGGCTATTTTCCATCCATGCCTTCTCGTCTGAAAACTGAATCAAGATAATGATAAACCAATGTCATTTCACAAAGGTCTTGATATTATAGCTAGATTTTAAAAGGAGAAGAAAACCAATCCAGATATAGATTTAAGAAATTCACAACACTCAAGCTAATCTACTTTACTCAAATTACACTTTTTCCTCCCAAAAGATGAGTTGAGGATCCACTATGTGCATGTATAACTTACTAAGAAAAAATAAAATTACATCATTTAAATATAATAAATGAAATGTTCGAATGTCACATGGATTCATAACCATATAGTGTTTTACAATGCACACACAAAGCAAGAACCAAATCACTTATGAATGAAAGGAGAAAAAGCTCATCAATTTTAGAAACATAAATTGGTGCTATTGCTTTAAAAAATTTGAAGAGAGATGCACACAAGACCCTCCAAGTTCATTGAAATTCCAGTTTGGCGATTGCCGAAAATTATACCAACCCACACTTCAGTTTTCATATATTTGAAAAATCAATCAATCGATCCATATTTTCTAGTGACATGTACATGAAAACCTGAAAACTGACTGACCTCATACTACAAGTGATCCAAACATCTTTTGCTCCAAAAACCCATTAAATCACTAGATACCACCAATCATCACTTTAGTTGCTGCAAGATATATTCCCCATAATGCAGCTCCAAATTAAAGACTTTCAGGATTACCTCCACATAATATTTCTGAAACTCCTGGCAGTTAATTGGGTTATACATAGATTTATGTGCAAAGGATCAACAAGAGATAAATGGCCCATACTAACAGCATTTGAAAAGACAAGCTAGTAAAAATAATATGGAAGATGATGAAAAAATGGGTAATTAAAGAGGTTCAGTTACACCGTCCACATCATCTAAAGAAACATTACAAAAAATTTGAGAGCTATCTAGATGCAATGAATTACACAATAACCTGAAATCCCAATTATAAAGCACGTGTTGCTAACAACTTCTACTGCACAATCAAATGCAAATTCCTAGGGTGTGCTTTTGGTTTTCTTTTAAAGCGATCACAAATGCATATGTACTAAATAGCCTTAAGCACCATATCTCAACTGTAAGTCTGTAAGAACATCTGATTTAAACAATGCCTAGGAATTTACTTGGCAACCCCTCATCTGGGGATTCATTGAGCATTCTAAACAGCCAAAAGCATACTAGAGTGTACAAAGCTTTTCACTGCAGCCCCACCCGCCATCCCCCCTAAATAGTAATTAGAACAGGATTATTCAAGAAAATATATATTTTTCTCAAAACCAGACAAATAGTTTTAAACATATCTTTTAATGAATTGGTTTAGAAGCATACTTACTAAATATTTTTTAAAGAAGACACATATAAGGATCAACTAAGCAAGATATGTAATAGATGTTTCGCTCATCCAATAATATCACTCAATTGATGAAAGACTTTGGATATATTTTAATCCTACAAAAGACCAGGTATACCTTTGTTAATCTTTGGACTAATTTCACAGCCATCTCAAAACTATCATTGTTCCTTGGCAGCTGGACTTGTTCAAGCT
Source organism: Quercus suber (assembly GCF_002906115.3). NCBI lineage: Eukaryota > Viridiplantae > Streptophyta > Magnoliopsida > Fagales > Fagaceae > Quercus > Quercus suber. The sequence continues at coordinate 1,422,218 of NW_027069518.1, forward strand.
TTTCCAAAACCGCGCAATAAATAATCTAAAGACCAAAGTTGCATTAAAAAGAGAAATGTAGAGAGTTGATAATAAAAAGAAGATAATACTAACGCGTGTCAAATATATAAACTTTGACATAGCATGGGGTTTTACTAATTGTACTTCCATTTTTTATTTTCAATTTTCTCTTAGATCTTTCTATCTTTTAGCTCACTTTAACATAATATAAACTTTTTTTAATGAAAAATAATATATAAACAACTACACAGTTCATGACATCACATTGAATGATGGGGGCAAATACAGATCCATTCAACGAATGCACTTTAGATAATCTCAAGAAACTGCCCTCTTTTCCCCTAAATACTAATGCAAGAAACTACCCCCATCACATGAGTTTCCAATTATGAAATATCTAATGGAGCTGAACCATTATCTTTTCATCTTCATACATGCCTCATATAATACATAGAACCGTTTGAAGCATACAACAATTATTTTATAACCAAATTCTCCATAGGTTTTATAGCATCATATAGACATATCATGAAAAGAGAGAGATCCACACCTCTAACATATGATCATGTGCCATACTTCCAAGAAAACAACTGAAAAGTACATCAGGTGGTTTAAATATAGTGTCCACTTCCCATGTGTTTGCTGCACCCCTACAAATAGAAGAAAGGTAAGCACTATGACTTGGGACTTTAGAAGCTAGCATTAACAGTTATTCCTTCATGCACTACTTTGTTTCTATGTATTAAAAAAGCCCAAAGAGTGTTGGCAAAGTTGATAGTGAAGTGATTGCACTGGTCTTGTGACTGATACACTCTTTCCAGTCAAGATGAAACTCAATTTGACTTGACTTTGGCTCTAGGACCTAAGTTTTAATGGTGAGTGGTGATGTGAACAACATCGCACTAGCTAAGTCATACGCAATATCATCTTCCACAAGGCAGCCCACATCTGAGAACTGTATCTCTGAGTTGTGCTCCTTCCATCTAAGTATTCATTATGGAGAAGCCAATAGGCTCTCTTAATCATAAAGAGACATCACTGATCATAGGGCCAAATCAGTTTCCCCGTACTTCCAAATCAGTTATTATTATGTATTCCAATGGCAACATGACTCGGAACTACTTTGACAATTTTTTTTGAGCTTTGGAGAATGGTTTATCAGATGTGAACAAAGGAACCTAAAAGATTGAAAGATCATTTCTAACCAGGAAAATGAACTTAAGGGATGAAAATTTTTTATCAACAAGTACAATTGTGATCCCAACAATGATGAAGTTGTGGCCCTATCCATCCTCATTAATTCAAACATTCCTAACAAACAAAAAAGTAACAAGTACATAAAAACACGTGATTTTATATTATGTTTCTAAAAATAACTCCTCAACCAATCATATATAAATAATATTCTTCCACAAATCCCAACCAAAGGTTTTTGATAGCATATATTAAATGATCAATCATGAAGCTGAGGGTTGAAGGGATACTCTAGTAGTTCCAACACTTGTTGAGATGTCTAGTACTGGGGTTCCAACCCCTCGCCAATTTACCTGGGAAAAAAAACCCTTAAATATTGTGAAGAAACATGTTCCAATACAAATTAAAGCAACTAAACTAAACTAAATAAATGAATATGTAAATCTAAGACTCCTTATCCTAATTAAACACTCCTTATTGGTTTTGCTGCGTGAGTAGTCTTATGAACAGGCTCCGTAATCCCAATTCTTCTCAACTGCAAATACCTTCCTTTGGCAGCCCATTCCAAATTTGCAGGTTTTAGAACCTCTAAAATTATTGTTTAGCTGTTTGTATAGTCTTAGGACAACTTTATGCCAAACTCTTTTCAAGTGCAAATCACTGAGTATGAAACAAAACCAAAATCTCAACACACACCTGCTTGTTTTTTATCGACAAAACTAACCAAAAATCATCATTTTGATTAACAGTCAACTAATTATCTTAATATGTGATCCAAAACTTTTGTTTAATTTTTAGAACATTAAGAGCAAGGTGCACTTTCAAAAATGCCTTTCCAAAAGTATTTAAATCAATTACCTACCTTTTTAACTATAGAGAGTACCTCTTGATTACCTTGACATAGGATCTAGTCCTTTAATGACTGCTCCACATTCGTAGACAAAAAGACCCAAATAAAGATTTGAAACAATTAATTTGTATAAAAACTATTTAAATCACCCTTGTACCATCCTCCCATCCAAGAATATTCACCAAAACATCGATCTCTAAAATAGGAGATCCACAAAATAAAATTTCCTTGGTCTTACCTTAGAGGTTTTGAATTCCTGCAAACACTTCAAACCTAAAAAGTAAAAAGAAACAACAAAGATAAACCATTAGACAAATAGGACCTTTCAACATTTTACCACACTAACCATTACATGATTTAGCTTGGCTGGATAGATCTAAAGCATTTTCATATCTGAGAGTTGAACTTGACAAACCTAAAACTGTTTTACAGTAAATTTAATATCTTAACAATGAGCAAACTCAAAAATATACAAATTAACCCCCAATTAGGGGGGGAAAAAAGGATAGGATTGAATAGCGCATTGCATATTTCTTACGTTTTCCATCCAAATCTAGATGTTCTCAATAGTTAAACCACATTAAAGAAAATAAGCAGTAAATGGAGAAACACAGTAACCATATGAGAAATGCAATCAAGAAAAAAAAAAAAGTTTAGTTAAAACATTAACATTTGGCTGCAACAGAATTCAGGTTTGAATTCACACTTTCTTTGTAGTTTGCTCTTATTTGGCAATTTAGAAAACAAGTAAGTGAAAATGGTCAAGGTCCTCAAGTAATTATTATTATTATTTTTTATGAACAACTGAATTTATTAAAGAAACAAACCATACAAATAGGAAACGCCAGTATCTAAAAGCTGTAGCACCTAACAACAAAAAGAGAGCAAGCTGGAAACTAAAAAAGAAAAGAAAAGAAAGAATCAAACTAAAACCCTCAATAATGGTAAACTCAATCAAGGCCTTGATGGCTTAATACCTCCTCAGTCTTGACATTGTTGCAGAATACATAAACATTTCTTTCAAGCCAAACATAATAAACCACTGCAGACCTAGCAAGCAGGAAACTAGACTAAAAAAAAAAGAAAAGAAAAAAAAAAAGAATCAAACTAAAACCCTCAATTATGTTAAACTCAATCCAGGCCTTGATGGCTTAATACCTCCTTAGTCTTGACATTGCTGTAGAATACATAAACATTTCTTCCAAGTCAAACATAATAAACCACTACAGACCTAGCAATTTTTCTAATTGTGTTTTTAGAACTTTTGGCCTTCCAACTTATTTTTACCCCCAAAGAACTACTTGGTACCAACTATATGCCTAGGATTATATTAGACACTATGACTTAACTTGCAGCCATAGCCTCTTTGAGAAAGGAAGGATACTCAAGGATCCTAAGTCCATAGTTTAGTGCAAAGTTGATTTTTATTTCTCTTGGTAATATGTATGCATTATTGTTCAGTTGTCACTTACCTCTGAATAAAATAATAAAAAATATAAGTAATATTATTCAGTGAATCAATAAAATTAAAGAAACATCTATTACAATTAACAATATCAAAATTTAAAACCCACAAGAAAAGCAAAAGTAATCAAACAAAGTTATTTTTTAGAAATTAACAATTGGCTTGATGAATTGCATGGGTCAGAAACATCTAAGCAAACAGGTTCAATATCCTGAAAAGGCATTTAATCGAACAACTTGTGTGCTTGGCTTAAATATTAATTTCAAACAACCAGCAAGCATACTTGTTAATTAATAAAATTGAAGTTTGGAAAATCTGAAGAAATTATGCCCTAGAAGTAGACAAATCAAATGAATAAAAGAAAAATATTAAAATAAATGAAAATTAAATTGCAAGGTGGAGTTGAATCTTGGACTTACCAAGTACTTTAACATCAACTGCATACCACCGCGCACATTTGTCGTCATGGTCACTTTTTAGGTATAAAATTTTTGTGAGGTGTGGGGTGCAAAAGCCGAGTTAAAGTCTTCAAGAAGGAGCTTCATACGCATATTCATATCTATTTTGTATAATAATAAAAAAAACTGCATTAAAATAAATTAAATTAAATACTTATTTTATAACTAATAAATACAAAGCCTAGCAACTTGATTTTCCTATGAATACTTAGCAATAATCCTATGAATGATACAGGGAGCCAAAGATGTGAATCCAATAATGCAACTACAGCAGGCATACCTTGGCATCGAAGTTGCTTTCAGTTGGAAGCATAATTCTTTGAAGTTTGATCAAGATGTTCTTGCCTTCTTAGATGGTGGAAACAGATTGATGTCAGTATCAATGTTGTCAAAGGCATGGGCCACTGAAGAGGAACCTAGATCAAACCCATCACTAAATCCCAAATCTTGCCAACCCAAGCCCAATTCAGACCCATTTGTGGTATCCACTGGAAGCACATCAGATGGCAAAGAATGGTGCTCAATGTCATCAAGAACTAGGGGAGAGCAACCATCTATAGCAGCATTTGAGTCGAGATATCCAATCCTTGTAAACGGATAGGCAATTGATGATGAATCCAAATTGTGCACATCACCATGAAATGTTGATTCAAATCCTTCAAATCCCAAACATGACCCAGCTAAACCTGAGTTTGGCTCGATCAAAAGCCCTGAAGCCCCTCCACTGTTTAAAACCCCATGATCTAAATCTGAACCATAAGAAGTGGAGAAAACAGCCGGCGAAGGTTCAGTGTCATCACAAATCCAGGCCCTTGAAGATGAACCCAGATCATCCAACACGTCACTAGATCCCAAACCTGGGTGAACCATGAGTAAGTTGGTGTCCCTTTGAAGCTCCACATCAGATGGAAATGACTGGTGATCGATGTCATCAGAGACAGAGGAAGACCCACAACCACAGCAGATGCAGTCTACATGGACTCCCAACCATGTCATTTTGGGGTCAACAGATGAAGGGATTATGGGCTTACTAGAATCAGTAGAAAATTCTATGTAGTCATCATACCCGATTTCAACTGTAATCGTAACGTCATTCTGTTCAGATGGATTTGATTCATCTCATTTCCTTTTCGAAATGTCAACGATATACAGATGGAGATGCTCAGAGAATATATATGAAAGGCCTATGTATTCTGAAAAACCGTTGGAGGAAACAACAGAGCAAGTTCCACCCACATTTTTCGCCTCCACCGATCGAAAAGCAAAACAGACAAATAATTTTTGAAATTCACGACCAACCCGGAATGATACAGAATTTCCAACACTCTGATGGTTCAATTTGAACCACTTCGGAATCTCAATTATTGGTAGTGTAAGTCCATAATGATCGTCATAAAATATTGAGCGATTCATTAATAGTTCTTGAAACTGCTTGCATTTAGCAAATACAAGAAATTGAAGTTTAGAGATTCTCGTAATATATATATCACTTAAACTTACACGTATAGAGAGAGGGGGGAGAGAGCTCACCTGATCCAACGACGTGCAGTTCCCTGCATCCACCCTTCTTATAGACTGTGGAAGCCTTGGAATTTCTCGAAGGTTCTGGAAACAAATCAGGTAGAGTGTTTGGAAATTTAATAATCCTTCTCGGGATTGTAACAATATCAGAGTCTCTCAATGAGGGGAAGAAATCAGGCTTCATCAAAATATGTGATTCAATTATATTTTCATCAACCCTCGTAATTTCTAGCTTCCGCAAGTTCGTAGACTTACTTCTCAAAATGCTAACGAGAAAATCCCCAAGGTTTTGACAATTATCTAGGGTCAATTGAGTAAGCCCACTAAAAGGATACCCCAGTGACAAAGGCCATTCTTGAATATTTCTATAACTAATATATAAAAAATCACATTTGGTTTCCGGGTGAATATTGGGAAACTTTAAAAGGCTTAGACACTCAGATATTACAAGAGAATTAAGAGATTTCAACCTAAGGGTGTTGGGAAGAATTTGAAGTTTTTTGCAACTAAAGAGACTCAAAGAAGAAAGCTTATCAAGAGATCCAAAGGCCTCATGAACCTCAATTAAATTTTCACAACCTTGAATGAGCAACATCCTTAAGTTTGGGGCGCCTAAGTTAGGTAATTTTTCAAGACTTACACAGCCACCTATATCAATTGTTTCAAGAGATTTCAACCTAAAGCTGCTAGGAAGAATTTGAAGTTTTTTGCATTCCCTGAGCACCCAACGTTTAAGCTTATCAAGAGATCCAATGGCCTCATGAACCTCAACTAAATTTTCACAACACCCAACGTCCAATTCCTCTAAGTTTGGGGTGTAGAACTCAGGCAATATTCTAATGGATGAACAGTAGTGCAAATTGATACTTTTCAAATTTTTGAAAAGGAGCCCCTGCAAGGTGGAAAAAAAAAAACAAACGAAAATTGTTCTTCAACAAAATTTTAGAAATAACATTTAAAGAAATCAAAATTCATCAATACTAATACTCATACCTGCTTGAACAGCTTCTCCAATCTAGTGCAACTATGCGAAATCTTGAGTACAACAAGTTCTTGAGGACAAAAATTGGATGGCAAGGAAAAAGGATATTGCTCCCATTCAAGTAACTTTAAACCATTGGGGAGATATTTAATTTCTTCAGAAATGTGTACATTACTAACCATAAGAAATTTGAGATTTTTCATCTTTTTGAAAGCTTCAGTATGTAGTTGCACTGTTATTGGACAAGGTGAATGCAACATTATACCTCGAATTTTGTTTGACCCCTGATTAGATAAAGAAATAAGTGAAACATATAATACAATAGAATTTTCCAAAACTATAGTAATCTTGAAATTTTAAGCAAAAATGATATTGTTAAACTTATATTTTCTATAATGTTACAAAGAAAAAATATCAAAGGAAAAAAAAAACTTATTACTTCTACCTGACGAAAAAAGATGTTAGAATATAAAGAAAAGAAGTTATACCTTACTTCCAGTTAGTACTTCAAGTGCATCCTTGTAATCGCACAACCTGCTACGCGTTTTGAGGACGTTTGTTGATTCTTGCCGAACAATTTCCCTACCCATTTGTTGTACCAAGTCATGCATCCACAATATGCCATGACTAATAGTTATGAGACATTTATTAACAAGGTTTGGAATACCAGATTTTGGATATAAATTGCAAGCATCTAATATATTTACAACATCATCATTGTTCCTTCCCTTAAAGAAACATGCAATATCAAGGAAAATATCCTGTTCCGTTGGTCTCAATCCATCATAACTTACTTTAAGTAATTCATGAATATCTCCTTCAAGAATTTTTCCATATCGCTGTATTGCACTTTCCCATTCAGATCTTGGTTTTCCACACAAATCAGAACCTATTATTGTTAGAGCTAATGGTAGGCCATTGGCATATTGTATGACTTGGTTTGCAAGTTCAAAATAATCTTCCTCAAGTTTATTTCCTCGGGAGGCATGTTGACTAAAGAGTTGAAAAGCTTCAAATTCGTCCAATTTCTTCACCTCGTAAGTTGCATAAACTTTAAGAGTAGCTAGCAAGTGTGCGTCTCTTGTTGTTATAAGGACTCTACTTCCTGGAGAAAACCAATCAAAATTTCCAAGCAAATTTACAAATTGTTTTGATACATCCACGTCATCAAGAATTAAAAGAACCCTTTTACTTTGAAGCCTTTCCCTTATCATATTGGTTCCATGGGGTACACTATCCACCTTCAAATGTTTGTGCCCTAAGATATTAAAAAGGAGATTCTCTTGTAGTTGCATTTTGCCATTAGTTGTTCCAGAATTTTCTCTAACATTCTCTAAAAAGCAACTTCCTTCAAAATGCCAAGCAATTCTATTATAAACATCTTTTGCAATAGTTGTCTTACCTATTCCCCCAAGACCAAGAATCCCTACCATCCGAACATCATTTTCCTCAATATCTAAAAGCGATTTTACGTCCATGGCACGGGAATATACTCCAACAGGGTATCTAGCAACAAATAACTGTCTGCCACTTAATTTGGTATGCATATGTTCAATAATTTGTTCCAGGAATTTATCTTCACGGTTGCTGCCAATCACAAAACATATGAGACATTAAATGAGTTGGACTAGTTGAAATTATGAATAAGAAAATATAAGAATCAAGACATCTAGTTTTATGCATTAAAACCTACACTTGACACTTTATCAATTAAATTAAAGGATATAATTCAAGGATTTGAGAAGCATCGTTAATATTAGTTATTTTGGAGGGAAAAGATTGTGGAATACCATACTTGACCAAAATAATCAAAAGAATTTGGAATTATAAAAATAAAAAAAATAAAAAAAATTAGCAGGAGAAACTATAACACTAATAAGTCTCTGAAACGTACATATATTGTGTGTTTCTTTGCCAAACTAAAACGACATTCTTTATTTTATTCAAAACTATGATTTTGTTTCATTCTTTTTTTTTTTCTAGTAAGAAATTGTTTTAGGCTTTTGGCAAGCAGCTACATGGAAATTTCACCTAAGGTGAGGTAACAATCCTATTTAAAACTCATTTATAATATTTTGAACGAAATGATTAAGAAAATTAGAGAACTTTTTTTGAAAGGATTATGTTGATGAGCCTTGATTCAAACAACACTTCATCTTCCCACAAGTGGGGGTGAAAGATGAGGTCACGATATTAAAGCTCATCCAATGCATTTGCAACTTACCAAGAGGGGGAGAAAAACTCACAAATATGTTAGCCTAACTGCCTTAGTAATTGAAGAGATAATCATAATAGATTTTTTCTTTTCATATTTGGCATTTGTAGTTGTTTAAGAAAACCAAAGCACGTAACATTAGTTATTAGATACATACCCATCCTCATAATGCCATCCCGATAAATTAGCCGCTTCATTTAGAGCTGCCCTCCACTTCTGCACCTTCTCTTTGTTATTCTTGAATTTGTTTTCTTGTTGAGCTAGGGCTGCTTCAAAATTACCTTTTTGATGACGGACTTCAGATGGATCCACTTTGTAAAAAACAGGAAGAACCAATTGTCCATTTTGCTTGCAGTTTAGAATCTCGTCAAGTTCATCCAAGCACCAAGCCGAAGATGCGTAGTCTTGAGAGAATATAATAATTGAAATCCTTGACGATTTAATAGTTTTGAGAAGTCCCTCTGAAATTTGTTCTCCTCTTTGGAGGTCATCATCAATGAAGGTCTTGAAACCGTTGTCACACAAGGCACGATATAAATGGCCAGTAAAACCATTGCGAGTATCTTCACCTCTAAAGCTCAAGAAGACATCGTAGTCCCATCGGTGAGTGGAAGAAGAAAAGGAGCCACCTTGATGGATTGAGAGAGCCATTAGAGTCGACAAGTAGAAGATTGCGAAGATGAAAGATGTGATGAAATTAGAATTTCAAAAGATGAGGAGTAAACAGCTCCAAGTTTTTTGGACAGAGCAATATTTGATTGGAAATGAAGATAAAAGAAACAAACAACAAACCCAGTAAACCAGATCAAAGAAACAAATAACAAACCCGAAATATAAACCCAAACAGACTAGATCCAAGCCAAGAGATTGGTAGCACTGGAGAGTGAACTAGGTAAGGGATGAGTGAAGAGAGAAAGGGGACAGAGTGGCTGAGAAGAGAAGAGAGTATCTGCAAAGAGGAGAGAGGAAAAACGTTTGTGAGGATAGCGGCTGAACGAGAAAATAAATAAATAAATAAATAAATTGATCACTTTTTTTACAACGCGCATTTGACTAGTCTTCACTCGTAAACTCATTTGTCTTTACTAACACATGCATTCGCTCCAACCAACAAATTAGAAAGGAAAAGTAAAAAACAGTAGAAATGAAACTTGTTGGAAGGTGCTTTACTTACAAATACCATCCCATGCATATTTATTTACAAAAGTGCCATTTACTTTTTCCTTGTATCACCAATCGGTGTAATGTGGACCGTAGAGTACAATATGTAAGGACAAATGCATGATGTGTGCAATTAACCTTAACCAATTCCTCTTTTAAAAAAAAATTAACCCCAACCACCAATCAATTCACTTCATCAGATTTTTTGTTTATTCTATTATCAATTTAAATTTTAGCTCAATAGTAATAAGTAATACTTTTTTTATTATATATATATATATATATTGTGTTTCTTTGCCAAACTTTTTTTTTTTTTTTTGAGAATTTGGTTCTTTGCCAAACTGAAATGCATTCTATATTTCATTCACAACTTTAATTTTGATTCATTCTCTTTTTTTTCTTTTTTTTTCCAAGTAAGAAATTGTTTTAGGCTTTTGGCAAGTAGTTGCATGGAAACTTCACCTTAGGTGGGGTAACAAGCCAATTGAAAACCCATTTATAATACGTTAACAAGCCTATTGAAAACCCATTTATAATACTTTGAACAAAATGATTATAAAAATAAAATAAAATAAAAATTTAAAAAAAAACTGTTTTTGAAAGGATCATGTCGATGAGCCTTGATTTAAACAACACTTCATCTTCTCACAAGTGTGGGTGAAAGGTGAGATCATGGGATTAAAGCTCATCGGATGTGTTTGCAACTTACTAATAGAGAGAGAAAAACTAAAAAAATATATATTAGACAAACCCTTAGTTGGTGTGATTAAATTCTTCTATTTCTACTAACCTATTTGCCTTAGTAATTGAAGAGATGATCATAATAAATTTTTTATATTTTCATATTTGGCATGTTATTATGATCATAATAACAAAACCATTAGAAGTCTAAAAGTAATAAAAACGCATAACATTAGTTATTAGATACATACTCATCTTTGCGACGCCATCTAGACAAAAGAGTCACTATCAGTATAATTAGTGGCAGAGCCAGGATTTCAGTTTAGGGGGGCCAAGATTAAAAAAAAAAGCTTAAAATAATTAATCGATATTAATAATAAAATTATAAACAACAATAATTGTCATACAAAATTTTTAAAATTTAAATAAATGTAAAATAAATAAACATTTGTAAAATATTCTTGACGGTCAATCATGAAAGTAAGAGATTAATCTATAGACATCAAGTTTAGGCATTTAATTTGGTTCCTCAAAATATATGAGAAAATAAATTTCAACTTTTCTTTCTGTATTCTTCTAATTATTTAAAATTTGGATTTTTGATAAAACTCTATGAAAATGCAAGAAATGAAGGATAAATAAATAATGGATGTTTTACTGCTTTAGTACCATACAAGATATTATTATTATTATTATTATTATTATTATTATTATTTTGTGTAAAGTTTGAGTTCCATGTGATTAAACTGAAATGAAAGAAAAGAAATTTGGACAAGTAAAAAGAAAAAAAGAAAAAGGAAGAGTTTGGTGGCATTTATATTGTGCCGGTTTGGATAACACTTCATTGCACTGAATGTGGCGTTGCGTTTTCATTTTTTTTTTTTTTTTTTTAGCCGGAGTTATTGACTTTTGAGGGAAAAAAAAATACTTTGCATGAACAGTGCGTATACTGTTCATGCACTGTTCACGCATTAAAAATATTAAAAATGGGTCTCACGATACTATTCATACATTTAAAAATTATTTTGCTACAGTGTTTTCAGTAACAATAAGTTGTATCTAAACGGACCCATTGTGTCAGGCTCATTGTTTGATGGCATTTGTATTGCGTAAATAAGTTTGGTGGCATTTATATTGTGTGGAGCTCATTGTTTGGTGGCATTTATGTTGTACAAACAAGTTTAGTGGTATTTATATTGTGTCAAGGCTTAAATTATTGAATACTTTGAGAATATCATAAATTCGTACTCTCTCTCACATGAATTGTGAGTCCTACCATAAATTTAGAAAGAGTCAAGGTTCTGAGCTTAAGTCTGTTTATCAGAATAGAAAAGGTTAAGGGTCTTTGAAACTGAAACATTTTGCAGAATGGAAATCTCACTCTGTTCAGGACTTCTGAGAAACTCAAACTTAACAGGTTGACCAAAAGGATGGGTAGTGATACCTTCATTATCTGTGGTGAAAGGATACAACAGACACATAAAGGGATTTCCTAGTATCACTCTATTTGTCATGTTTTTTACTAGGACAAATGAGGTTTTGAAGCATGTGTTGTTACATTCCTAGTATCACTCTAGCCATCTTGTATTGTAATAACTAGACTGAGATCGGTCTTCACCACACCCTTTGGCCATTATGAGTGGAATGTAATGCCCTTTGGTCTCAAAAATGCACATTCTGAATTCCAAAACATCATGAATGAGATATTCAATCCATTCTCAAGTCACACCATTGTCTACATCGATGATGTACTCATCTTCTCAGAATCCCTGGACCAACATAAAAAACACCTAAGAGCATTCCTTCATACAATAAAGCTCAATGGTCTTGTTGTTTCAGCTCCAAAAATCAAATTGTTCCAAACTAAAGTAAGGTTCTTAGGCTTTGATATCCACCAAGGTGTCATCAAACCCATTGATAGAGCCATTCAGTTTGCAGACAAGTTTCCTGATGAAATCCTAGAGAAAACCCAACTCCAAAGGTTTCTAGGATCTCTCAATTACATAGCAGATTTCTATCAAAATCTCAGACAACAATGCAAGCCTCTTTTTGATAGACTTCGTGCTAATCCACCTCCTTGGACCCCAAACCATACTGCCATTGTCCAGGCAACCAAAAAATATGTCAAGTCTCTCCCTTGCTTAGGAATTCCATCAGATAATTCCTTCAAGATTGTTCAGACCGATGCCTCTAACGTTGGTTATGGTGGCATCCTCCTTCAGCGTGCTAGTCCCACTTCCCCTGAACAGATTGTTCGTTTCCATTCAGGAATTTGGACTCCCACACAGATTAATTATAGTACTATTAAGAAAGAGATTTTATCTATAGTACTATGCATTTCAAAATTTCAAAGTGATCTTTTGAATCAAAGGTTTTTATTGCGAATTGATTGTAAATCTGCAAAACATGTTTTAGAAAAAGATGTTCTAAACATTGCATCAAAACAAATTTTTGCTCGATGGCAAGCCATCCTTTCAGTTTTCGATTTTGATATTGAATTCATAAAAGGAACTCAAAACAGTATCCCTGACTTCCTAACCCGTGAATTTTTGCAGAAACCAATCCAAGATGTCCGGGAAAAAGCCCGTACAACCCCAGCCCCCAAAACCTCTTAAACAGCAAACTACCTCGAGTACCAGTCAGGTCAAGCACCCTCCTGGTCAACAGTTAGTTCCACTCCCTGCCTCCACTATAGCCAACAGATATGTTGTCTCCACCATTCCCCGACCCAACTACCAGAGACCATCCCGAGGCCAACCTAGTTATTGCTCGGCCTTAGCTTCCCCCCTTTGGCCTAGTTAACCTAGTTAACCCCCCTCCCACACTTGAGTGGGGACAACCTAGTTATTGCTTGCAAATTGCCAAAGAGTTGACTAGTTATGATAGGACCCACAATTCATGTGAGAGGAAGAGTACACATTTATGGTACTCTAAGAGTACTCAATAATTACCTCATTGTTTAAAGTGGAAAGAGTTATTTGAGTAATACCACAAAATCTCATAATATTTTTACAATAAATTAAAGTATTAGTACATCATTGGTCAAAATAAAAATAAAATATATCTATTCTGAGATCTATCCCAACTAAAAATATAAGTGCTGTAAAAATTTGTTGTGTTTTTAAACTTTTTCAAATAGAATTGTTTATTTTATTTATTTCATGTTAGGGGTATGGTTTGCTTAGTAGAAAAATATGAATGACTTTTTTTGAGAGGAGTCATGGGCAGGTGCCCCCCTCGCCCTACCACCTTGTGAATCAAATGTGAACCATTGAATTGATTTCAATGTGGTCAATGAAAAATTGCGTGTTATTGGTGATCCAACACTTTGAATGGAACAAACCTAACAAACACAACTTAATAGAACAAACCCAACAGCCACATATCATTCTACATATTGACATGAGAGTTCAGTGAGGTTGGCCTTGGCCTGTCATGGAACAATCATAGTGCCCAGATTATAGTGCAATATTACTTAAAATACTTTTTAACCTTTTAAATTATTGTGTTGATCATCATTAGAATTATTGGACGCTAAATCAAATATGCAACTGTAGTTTAGTTCTAGTGTACTCATATTTTGCTTCAGGATTCATTTCAACCCGTGGAGACCTAGAATTTCAAGTTAAAGGGCCAAAGTATAAGAACAAAAAATTAAGACCAAATAGGTCCCATATAATATTAACAAACTATCCACCAAAATAAATACCCAAAATTATTGTTTCTTAATATATTAGGATGTAATTATCTACTAACAATGACAAAGAAATACAAAATAATATTGTTCATTAGCTATTGCAAAAAATATATATATATATATATATATATATTTTTTCACAAACCAAAAATTATATTTGCTACTTTAATGTAACATTTGAAGTGTCTCATTCAGTAGTATTTTTGGTACTTTGTATTATAAATACTAAATATTTAACATTTAAAAGGCTAATGCGATGCTAATACTTTAATACTAGGAGCCCCCCGATCTCAACGGAAAAATACACCCGGATATATGTTACTTGTGTCTCACAACTAGTGAATCTCATTCTTTAGGAAAACCCACCAATAGTGGGACAAAGGTAACATATACCCGTTACAGGATTTAACTTCTCCATCTCAACATGGGAAAAGAAGGCCTTGAAAGTAGGAAAGTCCCACATTAAGATTTCATGGTGCAAACTTTCGAACAGACGAGCGCGAATAGACAGGCTCTCTCATTTTTCAAAAAGTGAATGACAAAGCAATGAATAATCTGACTTTTCTGACAACGCGCAATTGACTAAATCTTTAGTCTTCACTTGTAAACTCATTGTCTTTTCTCACATACATTCGCAACAATCAACAAAAATTAACCTAAAAAAAAAACCGTACATTCTGGGAAAGGAAAAGTAAAAAGTAGAAATGAAACTTGTTGAAATGAGCTTTACTTTCAAGGATTTTACTAATGTGTGTTTTAAAGGCACATATTAACCAGATCCTACTTTTAAATACCATTCCATGCATATTTATTTACAAAAGTGTCATTTAATTTTTCTTTGTATCATCAATGATCAATCGGTGTAGACTGCAAGAAATTATAGTCTTTTTGTAGATGTAGGGACTCAGTTTGGATTGACCCTGAGTATGAATGGGTTTTCAGCCCAACAAGCCCAAACAATAAATTTCTAGAGCATGGGTCCAAGAACTAGTACTGTATGACAGGAAAAGTTATACTCATCAGGAAACAAGGGATACTTTAGGTTTATTCTTTTAGAAAAACTCTCCTCGGCCTTCTATCAGTCCCTCTCTCTTTGTTTTTTTCTTCCTTTTTCTAAAAAGACCTCCCCTTCCAATTTCATTCGTTTCTTTATTATATACTCCGTTCTCCCTTCCGTTTCCATTGTACACGTGTAGTTCTTATCGTGGGAGCTCCTTTCTGTCCCATCTAGCACCTACCAGAACGTTCTGCTCAGTGGCCATAAAGCTGCTTAGTCACTGTTCTGGTATCACCTCCACATTAATGCGGCCAGAGGGTTAGCTGGAAAGTATTTAATGTGGAGGTGATGGCCTTGGAAGATATTTGATACCTTCCCCGACTCCCCCTTAGGTCTATACCAAATTTCCAGTTCAGATACAACTTTGCGGAGTCTCCTCAATAAAACGAAAGTTACATTCACCTCGGACTTTGGCGTCATCGGACGTACGTTATGCCGTTGTATACAATATCCACTCCTTTCTCCTATATTATCCATTTAATAATAATAAAACTTTTCTAGGCTATCCTCGGATAACTACGCGTCCTCGGATTGGGCCGTTGGGCCCCGAGCCCACATCTGAGGATTACTATATCTTTTTAACCAACAGGCCCCACATTAGCCCCTCAAAATCTCGCTTTTTGCTACCTCGGGAAAAATGGAGATTTTGATATCCAGCCTTCATTTATTTCGTAGGTTTCCCCCGCTTTCAGAATGTCTTTTTGTTTGCCCAAGGCATGCTCCTGACGTTTCGGCGTCATGAGCACGCCATTATTAAATGGTAACTGCTCTGTTGTCCCACACGTTCAACGACCTGATGCAAATCTAACGGTGGGGGATCCTTTGCATTTATGGGCGGGGTTTTTCCCGCTCCCACTTTCTGTGCCCTTATAAAGTGCCTTTCAAATCAAATCTTTCTTCAGTTACAAATTAACACTCAAAGCAATTGAATCAAAACTCTTTCCTTAAAAAAAAAAAAAAAAAAAAAAAGCTTCCCTGTACATGTACACTTCCTATTCCAGATTGTGGTCCACTTCATCAAGACAAAAGCTTAAAACTCTCAGCATCAAGAGAAGTTGGCAGCCCGACCAAAACCCATGTGAAGGATCTTGAAGATTTTCTCTCTTGATTTAAACCACGGGTAAGTTTTTGATAATTAGGGTTCTTGTTTTCAAAAATTGCTTGTAGATTTTTTTTTATAAAATTGCTGGCAAATTTCTACTGTAATCTTGATTTATTTTGAAGTATTTTTGAAGATTTGCAGCTTATTGCTTGCTGATTACGTTTTTGAAGATTTTTTTGAGAAATTGGGTCTGTGCTATACATGATTTTTTGCTCTGTGCTATATATTTTCGTTGACTTCTCATTGGAGTTTTGATTCAATATTTGTGCTCCACCCACCACATATTGTCGTGCTCCACCATCTAATTATATATCTAAGGTGCTTTCTCATATTTACAACCTTTGCTGACTTTTCATACACGTACAGAAATGGAGCAGATCAATGACTGCTGTTATCTCAATGTGTAGCCTGTTAATGATTTTTCTTTTTTCTTTTTTTTTTCTTTTTTTCTTTGAGAAATTGGGTCTGTGCTATACATTTTCTGCCAAGAACGAAAAAAGAACTTTTGCTGTTATCTGTGTTATACATTTTCTTGGGTCAGCGTTTGTGTGTGTGTGAAGGTTGGTTTGGAAACTGCAAGATATGCTCTTTTATGAAATCGCGAGTCATGCTCTGTTATGGTTTCTCAAAGGAAAGAGTTTTGATTCAATTGCTTCTTTTATTTTATTATTATTATTATTATTATTTGAGTGAATTGGTGTTAGAGTAACGGCACGGTTAGAAGTGGATAACATTTTGTTAACAAATCAAACTCCAGTGGACAAGGTCCCATTTTTTAAACTACATGTAGGTAAAATGTATTTTGGACAAATCACATGTAGGTACAGTGTAATTTCTTCTTTTATTTATTATAGGAACAATCATAAATGTAATATAAGAACAATCCAAAACACCCAAAAAAATGTAAACTAAAAAAAATTAAAAAACTTAACAATAATTAATTGAACCAATATTAGGATAAAATTTTGTTTTTGATAATCTATTAAGGTTATTTTCTTTGTGAAAACTATAATTTCGGCCACCCAAAACATATTATCAAAAAAACAATTATTAGCAAAATCTAAGAATTAAATTTCTATACACGCATTGTTATAAAATAATAATAATTAAAATAAAATTGCAAAAGTTAAAATTTTTAATATATTCGATTATTTTCGTTTGGATAACCTTTGCTTTTCTTTAAATGAATGGCATTGTTAAGTACTTCTACTACAACTATTAAGAGTACTTTGTCAACCACAAGGGATTAGAAAATAAACAAAAATTAGTAAAGTCTCATAGTTTAATATCTTAATTGAGCATTATAAAAAATCATGTTATGTAATAGAATAAATACTAAATTATCCAAATCATGTTATGTAATAGAATAATATTATATTTTTATATGCTATATTTAATTCTTTAGAACACAATAAGATAACATTTAACAATCAAAGAGAATAATAAATAAATAAATATAAAATAAAAAAAACAACAAAAACAATTTAAAAAACAAAACTAAATCGCATTAACCTAAAATAGAGTTATAAAGAATATAAAAAATTATCAACCTAAACTAGAGATGCAAGAAAAATAAAAATAAAAATCCACCAAAAAATTTAGAGAGAGAGAGAGAGTGAACCATTTTTTTTGTAAGGGAAAACTATGCATAGAATAGAAGAGATGGTGGCAAATTTATAATAAGAGAGTATGAATAAGAAGAGACAAAAATAAAGGAATATGAAGAGAAAGAGGAAGAATGATATTAATGTAAAGGATAGTGGGGAGATGAAAAAGTAAGGGAGGGAAAAAGATTGAAAAAATAGTGGGGAGATGAAATGGTAAGAGAGAGAGAAAGGTTAGAGAAGTGTAAACATTAAAAAAAAAAAGTTAAAAAAAAAAAGTTTTTTTTTTCTTTTTAAGCTGAAAAAGCTCACACAAAATCCTAAAGCTAAACTGAAAAGGTTTTGGGTTGGGCTTGAAATTGGAACTAAATAAATCATAGGTGGACTGAATTAATTATACAGATTTATTATAAAGTGATAGTGGAAGTAAATAAATAAGTAATGAACTGGATTTATTATAGGGTGATGGTGGAAGTAAATAAATAAGTAGTAGGCTGTATTTATAGGGTTGAAAATTGTAAAAACCATTTTAAAATTGTAGGACAAATTATATTTAAAAAATAAACAAAAAAAAAAAATGATGTGGCAGCTAATGTAGTGCAACATGAGAGTAACAACATTAAATGCTACGCTTCAACTTTTAGTAATATATAGATATAGATTGGTCGTTTGTGTTAACAAATGGAAAGAATGGATGATTGTGTGTTTTGGGTTTTAGTTTTTAAAGTGTGTAGTTTTTGATCTCTCGATCTCTCTCTCCTTCTCTGTTCTCTACCTCTTTATTTCTCTTTTCTCTCAGTCTCTCTTTCTCCCTTTTTTCTCGTGTAGCAATCTTTTTTTTTTTTTTTTCTTAAGCGGTTAATTTCCTTGTATATCAAGAGGGCTCTAGCCAATTATCTTATTTGTCAGTACCTCCTTAATTGTAGGAATTCACTTTCTCTTAACTTCTGCTATTATATATAGATATATAGATATATAGATTACACAAAACTAGGAAAAAATAATCAAAATAAGGTATTGATTTCGATTGGGTATCATGGGGTGCCTAACACCTTTGCCACACATAACAAAACTCTTGAACTAATGTTCTTGTAATGAGACATAATTTAACTCAGTCTAAGATAGATATTCTAAGAAAACTCAAGTTAAATTTAGGTGACCAATCACACCTTAAGAAATTCTAATGATCAGTGCAACACTTTTCACTCTAACATACAATCACAAACCTATAAGCATGAGTAAATATAAGCAAATCAGGGTAAAACGCTCTAACACAAAGAGGCCAATTCTGCAGTATCCATTCTAGTAAATTTTGTTACATTTCTATGTAAGGTCCATCTTTCTTGTGCTCAATGCTCCACCATTTTGTTAAATCCGGGGCAGGATGGACTACAATGCTGCACAACTGCATCCTAGACGACTCTAATGATTCAATCAATCCAATAATGTCTTATGTCCGACTCAGCCATGACTTTTATTTTATTTTTATTTTTCGATTTCCGATTCAGCTCGATACAAATCGATTCAGTTCGAAACGGGCTGAAACAGCCCCGAATCAGTCTGACTCAGGCCGAAATAAGAGTTAAAAAAAAATAAATAAATAAATATGACAAATTGCATCGTTGGACTTTAGTGTTTTCTTTCCCTTTTTGTTCCCTTTCCACGTCTTATTTGTTTATTTGTTTATTTTTTTAAAAAGTTCCCAAATAATTTGGTAATCGTATCTTTTTAAATAATTACTTATCATTAAAAAATAATATTATTTTGCAAAATTTACCCCCCTAAATATCGGCTATAAATATTAAACTGTTTCCAAAGATTCATTATCTACTATTTCTCTTAAATTGGGATATATTTATCGTTATATGAAAAAATATGCTTAGCAATATATAGGAAATATAAATAAAAATATATTTAATATTTATTAATAAATGTATCGCTGGCACTACTTTTTCAAAAATTACCGAGCCGCTGCTCTGCACTTGCACCCGAACCCGAATCCAAATCCGCACCCATGTTTCCTAGTTCTTTATCTTTTCTAGTTTTGACCAAACCATGTGAATATTTCTGTTATTTACAAAAAGGAATCAACTGACGAACGAATATCCATTTGCAAAAAATGAATAGAATCTTTATTAATGCACTAATAGCTTGAGTTTTACATTAAAATTTTATTGGAAGGAAGAATGACCTATTTGTAGAAGTCGGAGTTTGTTATGGCAAGCTTATAATGATTCTATTCCAATTAGGCTCTAACTTCTTGGGAGTGCAAAACAATTGGACTTCTCACACTGTTTAAGCCATCAAACCACTCCAGTGATGCGGATAGCCTTGAGTTAACTGGCACACTACCACTGACAGATACAACAAAAGATTTCTTCTCATGTACGGCCGTGAATGAGAGTTCTTCGGGCTCCACATTTACATTAAGTTTTGAATTTGTGACTATTTTTGCCTTGTAAATGGTAGTTTGTGAGCCAACATTTGTAACTGTTCTGTTGAATATAACATTTAAAGGCCTTTCTGGAGTGACCGCAGCTGTCATTGAAGGGTAATTCAAATCCTTTGGTGATGCAGTGACTGTAGGACAAGCAGAGTTAGGATCTCCTGTTATGATTTTAAGTTTATTTGCATCATAGCCAATGCTACAAAGCATTATTATGTAGTCTTCTTCTAGAGCTTCATAAACAAGTCCTGGACTAACAGCATACCCTGGAAATACAATCCCAGATCCGTAGGCAAATTCACCACCCACACTTTCGGCATCACTCATGGGGTAAGCTGCAGATAAAATTTAACATTTCAGAAATATTAACTTAAAAGATGTAAGAGCTATTATGGAGAGTTTTGTTAGGATTGAAAGATTACCGGTAGTCATAAGAGCAGATTTGATGGCTGAAGGAGACCATTCAGGGTGAAATGCCTTGACATAGGCAGCTGTACCAGAAACATGGGGGCAAGCCATAGAGGTTCCAGATAAAATAGTATAGTGAACACGCCTTGGATCATTACCGCTAAACGAAGGTGAAGCGAGTGGGGAGTATGCAGCTAAGATATCCACCCCTGGGGCACTTATATCAGGCTGCAATACACTTAGCCAAATGAGCAAAATGTCATAAATAGACTTGTAGGAAAGACTAAGAGATGTAGGTTACAATCATATACCTTTAAAATTTCTGGTGCAATAGAATTTGGTCCTCGTGAAGAGAATGAAGCAATGGTAGGAGGATCCGTAACAGTTATAGTTTCACTTTTCAAAATGCTTGCTTTAGGGGATCTATAAAATAAAACATAAGGACTAGTCAGAAAAAGGAAGCGACTCCAACGAACGTATAACAAAAATGGGTAATTATAAGAAATAGTACGCATTGGAGTTCACGTAGGACAAGACTAAATCATGCTCTGCAGCGTTTAATAGCAATGAAGGTAATGCAGCAACATCAGCAACATCTGCATATGGTTCATTTCTCACGACTGCCCCTAGTGCACCAGCACTGAAAGCCTCATAATCTCCAACAATCGAGTTACAAAGCACATACGATCCCTCCACCAGTGTCTTGTCTAGACACCCTTGTTTGCAGTACCTGAAATGCAAAGAGAATTTATAATTATCCTTTATATATTTGTTATGAAAATTTTGAAATTGGAAAGACTTTGGCATCAAAATCTACATTGAATCATTTACAGAGCACTGATGTGAAACTTCTGTTCCGTGTAGTAGAGGAACCGTGGTTTTGGGCGATTCGAAAGCATTGATTGATTTTCCCTGATTGTGGAAAGGCCATTAGGATACATAACAATAAAATTATTGCTCAATTCAAGAAGATTTAGGAGTGTTGATACATACAACTAGTGTTCTTCCATCACCAAGGACAACCTTGTCTATGAACAGACGGTCTGTGGTACTTGCTGCTACGGAAATCAACCACGGTGCTACACTTGTGGTTGATCCATAGGAAGGACCACTATTGCCTGCAGACTGAGAAGTTAATATCCCCTTCTGCATTGCATGAAAAGCACCAATTGCAATGGAATCATTAAAGAAATCAGAAGCTTCAGCTCCTCTTCCTGCTCCTACTGAAATTGAAATGATGTCAACTCCATCAGCAATTGCATCATCAAAAGCGGCCAAGATATCTTCATCATCACACCCGTCCGGTTGGCAGACTTTATATGCTGCAATCCTCGCTCTGGGAATCCCTCCTTTTGCGGTACCTTGTGCCAGTCCAAAAAAGTTAACATTGTTTACTATGTTCCCTGCTGCTGTAGAGGCAGTGTGAGATCCATGACCATTATAGTCCCTTGCAGTGTGAGACGAAAGCGGCCGTGAGAAACCGTAATATCGAGCTCCAATTATCTTGCTGTAGCATGACAATTATATTATCAATGATGATTTTCACCTGTTCTAGTCGTTTGCATATCCATGTCAAGTGTGATACTACTGCGATTCATAAAAGTATTCATAGATCTAACATTAATTTTCTAAGGAAATTACATTTTAAACCCTATAATTTAAGCGTATAACTGACTTTATAATTATTTTTTTGAGAAGGAACTAACCTTATAATTATAAAAGTAATATGTTTTTTTTTTTTTTTGAAAAGTATAAAAGTAATATGTTAAACTATAATGTTTTTAAAGTTAACATATTAAATCTCAAACTATTTTGGTGGAATTTATTATGTTTAGGTTCCGTATGAGTTAGAGGGATTAATTTGTTCTTTTTTTTTTTAAGATTGGAATTAATTTGCTACACCCCTTTAACATATATAAGATACAATAGACGCAGTGAAAAGCTTTATGTTGGCAATTAGGCTTTTTAGAATGCATCTAGTAGAACAAGAACAAAGTTTGCCTAAAAACTAGTTTGTAGGCAATGACTACAAACTTCTTCTATATTTTTTAATTGGATGTGAATTTTTATATATCTACTATTAGATTATATGTATTATTATATCCTTTATACTTACAAAATTTCACAAATATTATGTCATTAATCAAATATTTAAATTTTAAGTTTTCGTAGTTTTAAATTATGTATAAAAAACAAGTTTATGGGTTGAATAATAAATAACTTTTGATTTGTACAAAATTTGATATGTATGTTAAAAAAAAAAAAAAAAACATATAGTCTAATGATTAAATTTTCAAGATACCGTAGTTGTGTTAATTTTTTCATGAGAGTTTGTAAACAAAATGTGTTAGCAAAACAATAGTCAAACTAAAAAACATTACTTGTTGCATGTGAAATTTGGGCCGCCTTCACAAACACCCTTCCACTTGCTGGGAGGAGGACCAAAACCTTTATCATTAAAGCTTTCTGATTCAGGCCAAATTCCAGTATCTAGAGAGCCGATTATGATATCACTCTCAGCTTGGTCATCCCGTACGGGAGTTAATGTTTTGAAATTTAAGAAGTCCCATGATCTTGTTGTGTGAAGTTGAAGAGTTTTGCTTGGAAAAACGGAGATGACACCTTCCATATCTGCATATCATAGTTATTATCTTGACAATAATGTAATATAATGTGTGTAACTATTTTGACAATGATGAAGTCTAAATCTTGCAGCACTCACTAGAAAGCCTTTGCTTTTCGATATCCGTGAGCTTTGCGACAAATCCATTGAAACTCCTAGTGTAACTTCTGATGTATGATGTTTCTACAGAACTACACATAGACACACAAAGAGAAATGATGAATAAAATTGCTTATCGATAATTTAGGTAAGCTTGAAAAATAAGAAATATTACCTGTCCAGCTGAACGGTTTGCCGTAGCATACTTTGGTGGTGAGACAATGGTGAGTATTGCCCCTTTGGAAGTGAACCCATGTACACAATGTGAGCCTGCATTATCATCAAAAGGAGTAACTAACCAGACATCTCAAATAAAAGAGAAGACTGAATTTCCAGAAATGTGAATGATCAGTCACCTTTTTCTCTTCAGTGCTGGCCCCGCACAGCATGCTCATGGTGATTATGAATATGGTGAAAACGTAATAAAACATTTGAGAAGCTTGGTTTGCCATTGTTCCGATTCTGAAAATTGAAGATTGGTGACTAGCGTTTTTTTACCAGGATTGAGTTTTTAAAGCCCCTCTCTATTAAACATTCAGGTCTATGTTGCTTGATATGAAATGCATAGTTAGAAATACATCTAGCAATCATTATTTAATTATACTATTCATTTAGGTTTTATTTTTAGTATTCAATGTGCATGCTCCTATATATAGGTGGGCAACGCTGGCTGCAGGTCACAAACAATAAGAAAATGCTTTTTATAGATTTGACGAAGAACATTGGCATGGTTGCATTACAAAAATTTCTATTTATTTTAGTATAATATCCTTATAATTTTTAGTATATACAACCACTTTTTTAAAACATCTACATCACTCACACACACACCAATTAAAAAGGTGAATTAAGAATGAATAAAATACATGTGTACACTTGAAAGTGGTTGTGTAAATTAACAGGGACACTGTATTTGCAGACAAAATATGCTTAATTTTAGACAAATTGACGTGGATGATTTTTTTTTTTTGGTAGACTAAAATTTTGCATTTATGTCACTCTACGTTGTACGACCATTCTCTAAGACATATATATTTTTCTTTAAAACCATTAAGGCTTCTACAATCACAACAATGTATGGGCCATGATGACAGTTTACAGAATTATATTATAGATTATGGTGTAGTTAGATTTGTGTTTTTCTCTCATATTGAAAGTTTCCCAACAATTTTGAGGGTTTATAAAGTAACACAAATACTAAAAAATAACTAAATTCTCACACTCTCAACTCATGATGTATCCCCAAAAAAAAAAAAAAAAATGATCAAATGGTGGTTACCTTTTAGTTTAATAAGATTATGGAAGTTATTTTCTGATATGAAAATAACTAATTGTATAAAATAATTTTTTTTGAAAGGTAATAAATTATTCTTAAAATTCATATAAGTTTAGAAAAGGTGTCAATTTAATTAAAAAATCATAAATATTTCATTGTTTAAAAATTAAGAGTCTAAATCACAGTTAAATATACAATTTTTGTTGGGAATATCATATTATATATATGTAGGGACTCAATTTGGATTGACCCTGAGTATGAATGAGTTTTCAGCCCAACAAGCCCAAACAATAAATTTTTAGAGCATGGGTCCAAGAACTAGTGTTGTATGATGGGAAAAGTTCTACTCATCAGGTAACAAGGGATATTTTAGGTTTATTCTTTTAGAAAAACTCTCATCGGCCTTCAATCAGTCCCTCTCTCTTTGCTTTTTTCTTCCTCTTTCTAAAAAGATCTCTCCCTCCAATTTCATTCGTTTCTCCATTATATACTTCGTTCTCCCTTCCGTTTCCATTGTACACATGTAGTTCTTATCGTAGGAACGCCTTTCTGTCCCATCCAGCACCTACCGAAACGTTCTGCTCAGTGGCCATAAAGCTGCTTAGTTACTGTTCTGGTATCACCTCCACATTAATGCGGCCAGAGGGTTAGCTGGAAAGCATTTACTGTGGAGGTGATGGCCTTGGAAGATATTTGATACCTTCCCCAACTCCCCCTTAGGTCTATACCCAATTTCCAGTTCAGATACAACTTCGCGGAGTCTCCTCAATAAAACGAAAGTTACATTCACCTCGGACTTTGTCGTCCTCGGACGTACGTTATGCCGCTGTATACAATATCCACTCCTTTCTCCTATATTATTCATTTAATAATAATAAAACTTTTCTAGGCTATCCTCGGATAACTACGCATCCTCGGATTGGGCTGTTGGGCCCCGAGCCCACATCTGAGGATTACTATATCTTTTTAACTAACAAACCCCACACTAGCCCCTCAAAATCTCGCTTTTTGCTACCTCGGGAAAAAGGGAGATTTTGATATCCAGCCTTCATTTATTTCGTAGGTTTCCCCCGCTTTCAGAATGTCTTTTTGTTTGCCCAAGGCACGCTCCTGACGTTTCGGCGTCATGAGCACGCCATTATTAAATGGTAACTGCTCTGTTGTCCCACACGTTCAACGACCTGATGCAAATCTAACGGTGGGGGATCCTTTGCATTTATGGGCGGGGTTTTTCCCGCTCCCACTTTTTGTGCCCTTATAAAGTGCCTTTCAAATCAAATCTTTCTTCAGTTACAAATTACTCCCTCTCAGTACGTATTCATTGAATCTGTCTTTCTCTCATTACTCCACGCTCTCATAAATACTAAGAGCCCGTCTGAGGAGCTTATTTTCCAAACCTGTAAGTTTCCCTAACCCTCCCTAGTTTTCCATCTTCTGTATCAGTTTTTCTCTGCTACTGTTAGAAAATGGGTAGATTTAAGTATCTAGTTGATTCCGAGGAACAAATAGAATCATTTAGGGCTAAGTATAGGATTCCCTCAGCAGTGGGTATGAGATTCGCTTCCCCCCAAACTTGGTTGCGCGCTAGAAAAACGGGGGAGGTAGTCATCCCCATGATAGCTTTTGTCGAGGGAGGGATGACTATCCCAATGGGTAGTCTGACGAGAAATTACCTTAGGTTCTTTAGATTATCTCCCACACAGTGCGCCTCGAATATGTTCAGGGTGCTTGGGAGCATAGAGGCTTTAAACGCCTTATACAATTTAGGTTTGACCCATCACGATGTGAACTAGGTATATAATCTCAATCATTTGAAGGATCAGGGATATTACCTTAAGTCTAGGTACCCTGCCGTAAGATTGATCCAGTGCCTCCCTACCTCAAACAAGGGTTTTAAAGACGATTTCTTTATTTTCTCCGGGGAGTGGCATGATGGTTTGCCTTGCCCGACTGAAGAGGGACAACCAGGTGGGGTTTCTAAGATGTATGTCCCTGATAAGTCAAATTAATTTTTTAATTGAAACATTTTTTATTTTTAATGGAAATTTCCTTTTATGTTTTAATTACTTTGCAGACAAGCGCGCCACTAGACGCAATATTGGGCTGATCAACAGGGAGAGCCTAGATAGAATTCTGCGGTCCGAGGTGTATGTGAATCCCTCTGACGGCCAATTACAAGCAGCACACTTAATACTCAAGTACAAACCTGCGTCCACAGCCTTTCAGGTTCCCAAGTGCGTGATAAAGGCAAAAGATCCTCGGCTCCACCGTATCAGTGTAGCCTTTGAGGGATCCCTCGTTCCTGAGGGTACCCCTATTCCTGAAGGTAAGCCCTTTACTGAACCATCGCCTGAGGCCACTCTTTCTATAGGAGCTTCATCATCATGCTCCGTTCCCCAAAAAGTGAGAAAAGAAGAAGAAAAAGAAAAAGAGGCCGAAGGAGAGGAAGAAGAAGAAGAAGAAGAAGACATCCCAGGAGGATTTGTAGAGTTGCCTGATTCTGCCGACGAATTTGAAGTTTTTGATCAACCCCAATCTCCTGAGGTGATCTCTAAGAAAATGGTTATCCAAAGGAGAAGTCAGAGGAGTTTGAAAGAGGTAATTAAGGGCCAGCCTGGCAGGGTGGTGGAAAAGCAAGTTCAGGTCCAACCTCAATCTCTCCCCCCTCTGCCTCCTCAGTCATCCCAACCAACTGTGACTGAGCCCAGTGATCCGAAGAGGAGGAGAGAGCCGAAGGGCAAAGAAGTGATGGACGCAGGGAGGATTCACACTACCAGTGAGGGTGAGGACCAAAGAGCTGCTAAGCAGCAGAAAACAAGTCATGAGACACAGCGAGGGGTGGATAAAACAACCACCCAGTCCTTGGATCCTGAGGCTTGGCTCCCAACTCCTATGCTCGATAAAAGGCCTCTAAGGAAGGATGCTTCAATTAGGGACTTTAGTGGCGGACTTGGGTGCCGAGTAGCCTCAGCATTAGAGGAAACACTTCTTCTTCCCAGGGACATGGCTGAGCTGAGAGCGATCAAGAGGGACGAGGTCTTTCAAAATACCAAAAGATATTTGGGCATGGTACGACGCTTTAACTGTTACATTATTGTTTTTATTTTATTATATATATATATATTTATTTATTTATATTTTTTGTTGCGTATTGCTAACTCCCTTTTTCTCTAGGCCGTTCAAGCCACCTTCAGGCTGGAGGAGATAGCCGAATCCTACTACAAACAAATAGACGAAGAGAAGAAGAAAAGGATAACAACTGTTCGCACACTAAATGCTTCCGAGCAAAACATTGCGCAGCTGAAGAAGAAGTTAGCAGCCGAGGAAAACGCTCGAAAAAGTGCTGATTCGGCTCTGGCAGGGTTCCAAAGACAGGCCGAGGACCAAGGGCGGCTTCTGCATGATGCCAACGCCCAGTTGACAACCTCTAAGGAACAGGTGCTGACCCTGCAAAAACAACTGGAAGAAGTCCAGAAGCTCAGAGATCAGGCTGAGAAAGCCAAAGCCGAGGCTGAAAAAGGAAAAGACGCCGCTGAGCAGCAGGGTTACAATATGGGCGATGCCGAGACAGAGGACACTTTCCGAGCTGAGGTGCCCGTCGTATGCCGGGAATACTGTGCCCTGACCTGGCAAGAGGCTCTCGACCGAGCTGGAGTTGAATCTTCCTCAGAGTTGAGGAGACCTGAAAATATCTACTTCCCCCCAGCTATTTGGGCCTTCACTCTCTCTATCCCACAAGGGGAGGTATCTGCTATTGTTGTTGAGCCACCCAAGGAAGTTCAGACCCAGGCTCCTCCCACACTCAGTCAGTAGGAGCAATTACTAGTGCCTAAAAAAGCAAAGGATCTTTCCTCGGCCAAAGAAATAGCAGGGCTCAAAGACGGAGCGGCCTCTCACACTTTTGAACAGGCCTTAGCCTCAACTACCCTGCCTGCTGGAGACGCTCCCACAGCGCAGGAAAAGGATGTTCCTCATGAGGTAGCTGGCAAAGCCCCTCCCAAGCTCCAAATAAAGTTAACCAAATAGTTGCTTGTAGTTAAATTCCTTGTAGTGTCCTTTTTATCTCTTTTCTTTTTGGCAAGTTATAAGAGACATCCGGGGTTTCGTTTATTACCTATATAATTTCATGTATGATTGTTCTTTATTACTTACGTTTGTTTATCTACTTTTCTTATGATCTCGGACTGTAAAAAGGATAAGAGTTGACATGATAGGGAAGAATCATAACTTTATACTCGATTATTGAGAACTCAAAGCAGGCTATAGCAGTGACCTTCGCGGCTTTATAAAGGCTCCCTGTAACATTCATTAGAAAATTACACTTACCTAGGATAGCATTTTTACATTTCATCCACAGGGGTACTAATCCCCTTGAAATGCTTTAAGTGATGCTCATAGCATTTACTTCAATATGTATCTCTAGTCACACGAACCCCCTTTTAGAAGACCTTGATTCCAAGTAAGTTTAATGTCTAAATAGTTTGTTATAGCTTAGTTTCAGTTTAATACTTACATTCATAGCGTAATGATTTTCACTAAGTTGTGGTCCGAGGACCTGACATACTTAGCTTCTCTTTAATACTTCCATTCATAGTGTACTAATTTTCACTAAGTTGTGATCCGAGGACCTGACATAACTTAGTTTCTGTTTAATACTTCCATTCATAGTGCACTAATTTCCACTAAGTTGTGGTCCGAGGACTTGACATGACTTAGTTTCTGTTTAATACTTCCATTCATAGTGCACTAATTTCCACTAAGTTGTGGTCTGAGGACCTGACATGACTTAGTTTCTGTTTAATACCTCCATTCATAGTGCACTAATTTCCACTAAGTTGTGGTCCGAGGACCTGACATGACTTAGTTTCTGTTTAATACTTCCATTCATAGTGCACTAATTTCCACTAAGTTGTGGTCCGAGGACCTGACATGACTTAGTTTCTGTTTAATACTTTCATTCATAGTGTACTAATTTCCACTAAGTTGTGGTCCGAGGATCTGACATGACTTAGTTTCTGTTTAATACTTCCATTCATAGTGTAGTAATTTCCACTAAGTTGTGGTCTGAGGACCTGACATGACTTAGTTTCTGTTTAATACTTCCATTCATAGTGTACTAATTTCCACTAAGTTGTGGTCCGAGGACCTGACATGACTTAGTTTCTGTTTAATACTTTCATTCATAGTGTACTAATTTCCACTAAGTTGTGGTCCGAGGACCTGACATGACTTAGTTTCTGTTTAATACTTCCATTTATTTTAGAAGCACATATTGCGGAAGCAAGATAAATTATAAAGGAAAATAAAGCACGACTTGTTAATAATAATACCTTCTCAGGTTGCTTACATTACAGGGATGGAGTATGGTTTTTTCATCTAAATCTTCTAAATAATAAGCCCCTATCCCCGCAACAAATGTAATACGATACGACCCTTCCCAATTGGGCCCCAACTTTCCCCAGGCTGGGTTTTTGGTATTTCCCAAGACCTTCCTCAACACCAAGTCTCCCGGAGCTAACGGCCTTAGTCTGACGTTTGCATCATAACCCTACTTTAGCTTGTGCTGGTAGTATGCTAATTGAACCATACCTTTTTCTCGTCGCTCATCTATTAAGTCTAGATTTTTTCTTAACAGCTCATCATTCCCATCCGGAGTGAAATTACTGGTTTTTAGTGTCGGAAAGCCAGTTTCAATAGGGATCACGGCCTCAGCTCCGTACGTCATTGAGAATGGGGTTTCCCCTGTTGATCGGGGCGTCGTCCTATACGCCCAGAGAACATGCGGAAGTTCTTCCACCCATCTTCCCTTTGCATCATCTAACCTTTTCTTAAGTCCACCCACTATGACTTTATTGACAGCCTCGGCCTGTCCATTTCCCTGTGGATAGGCTGGGGTGGAATACCTATTTTTTATCCCCAAGTCGGAGCAATACCTTCTAAAAGCCTTGCTATCAAATTGCAGACCGTTGTCCGAGATGAGAGTTTGAGGAACCCCAAATCGAGTAATGATATTCCTTAATAGGAATCTTTTGACGTCCACATCCCCGATGTTAGCCAGAGGCTCAGCTTCAACCCACTTCGTGAAATAATCCGTGCCAACCAGCAGGTACTTCTTATTTCCTACTGCTCTAGGGAAAGGGCCAACGATATCCAAGCCCCACTGAGCGAAAGGCCAAGGACTAGAAAGAGGATTGAGAACTCCTCCAGGCTGATGAATATTTGGTGCGAACCTTTGGCATTGATCGCATTTCCTCACATATTCCTGTGCTTCCTTTTGCATGCCTGGCCACCAGTACCCTTGGGTGATCGCCCTGTGAGACAAAGACCTTCCTCCAGTATGACTGCCACAAATTCCTTCATGTAGTTCTTCTAGCAGATCCTCCGACGCTTCAGGGCGTACACAGAGCAGATAAGGCCCAGAGTAAGAGCGTTTGTATAACTTCTTATCCTCGGATAGCCAAAATCGGGGAGCCTTCCTCCGTATCTTTTCTGCCTCTGACTTGTCCTCGGGCAGTGTATCCTTTTCAAGGAATAGTATTATAGGATCCATCCAACTACGCGCTGAATTGACTTGATTGACTTGTAGCGTTTCTGTTGTTCCTCGGGTAGGGGTGCCCAAGTCCTCGACCACGATCATCCGAGGTAAGTTTTGAGCCGAGGAGGTGGCAAGAGTAGCCAGAGAGTCTACATGGGCATTTCCGCTCCTAGGGACATGGGTTATTTTAAAAAATTCAAATTTAGCTTGTATACGCCTAACCTGGCTCAAGTATTCCTGCATTCTTGTATCTCGAGCCTCTAGTTCCCCTCTGACCTGGCCTACCACAAGCCCCGAGTCGGAGAAGATTTCCACAGCCTTTCCACCCAGCTTATCGACCATTGCCATTCCTGTTAGTAAGGCTTCATACTCCGCTTCATTATTAGTAGCTGAGAATTCCAGCCTAAGAGACTTCTCAATGATGACTTCCTCAGGAGATATCAATACAAGTCCTACTCCAGACCCCCGCTGATTTGCTGCCCCATCCACATACACCGTCCAAGGTAAGATAGGCTGCGCGGAAATGAGGCCAACCGATTTTTTATCCATGCCACCTGGGCTTGTCTCTGTCTCTTCAGGACTTTCAGCAAACTCGGCCACTAGATCGGCAAGCACCTGACCCTTCACGGAAGTACGGGGCATATACTTGACATCAAAAGCCCCTAAAATTGTACCCCACTTGGCAACCCTACCAGTATAGTCTGCACTTCGAAGTACTGCTTTGATCGGATATTGAGTCAGGACAACCACTGTATGCGCCTGAAAGTAATGGGGAAGTTTTCTGGTGGCGTGCACCACTGCTAAAATGGCCTTTTACAATGGCAGGTAGCGTATTTCAGCCTCGTGAAGAGACTTACTCACATAATAGACCGGTCGCTGTACTCCATTGTCCACTCGTATCAGAACAAAACTAATCGCATGAGTGGTGATCGCTAGGTAGGAAAAAAGAACTTCGTCTACCTTGGGGCTAGACATGATGGGTGGCCGAGATAGATACTCCTTCAGCTGCTGAAATGCTAAGTCACACTCTTCAGTCCATTCATATCCTTTCCACTTGTGGAGCAGTAAGAAAAAAGGTCTGCACCTATCCGCCGATCTGGATATGAATCTATTCAATGCGGCGGTCATCCCGGTCAGTCTCTGGACCTCCTTGGGATTCCGAGGTGGTTGCAAGTTAGCGATGGCTCTAATCTGGTCAGGGTTAACTTCAATTCCCCTATGGGTTACCATGTAACCCAGGAACTTACCTGAACTTACCCCAAATGAGCATTTGGATGCGTTCAGCCGCAATTTATGCCTCCTTAAAATCCCAAAAGTGTGGTTAAGGTCCGTCACGTGCTTGGCCACTACCTTACTCTTTACGACCATATCATCAATATAAATCTCAATGTTTCTGCCCAACTACTGCTCAAACATTTTCGTCATCATTCTCTGGTAGGTAGACCCCGCGTTCTTCAAACCAAAGGGCATTACCTTATAGTGGTAATTTCCAGTGGGAGTGAGAAATGCGGTCTTCTCCTGGTCGTCCAATGCGAGTGGGATCTGATGGTAGCCCTGAAAGGCGTCCAAAAAACTCATCCGAGGATGGCCCACTGTAGCATCCACCAACTGATCTATATGGGGCATAGGAAAAGGGTCCTTTGGGCACGCTCTGTTAAGGTCCGTAAAATCAACATACACACGCCACTTCCCATTTTTCTTTTTCACTACGACTGTATTCGCCAACCACTGAGGATAAAATACTTCCTTAATTGCCCCAGCCTGCTTTAACTTGGTCACCTCGTCTTTAATAGCCTCGACGTGTACCCCGGACGGATGCCGAGGTGGTTGTTTCTTTGGGATGCACGAGGGGTTGACATTCAAATGATGACAGATGAACTCTGGATCCACTCCCGGGGCTTCATAGGCACTCCATGCAAACATATCAACGTTTATTCTAAGAACCTCGACCAACTGTTCTTTCTCTAACAAAGGCAACTGAGCCCCGACTTGAAAATACTTCTCTAGATCATCACCAACGTTCACCCTTTCCAAATCTTCACACCTCATTTCCTCTGGGGACGCGCCGAATTGGGCTCCCTGAACCCTTGATTGCTATAAATCACCCTCGGTTGCAGCCGAAGTGCTTATCTCTGGCCGATGTTGAATGGCCATTATCATACACTGCCTAGCCATGTTCTGGTTTCCCAAAATCTCTGAAACCTCGCCCCTTGAGGGATACTTCACTTTCTGATGAAGAGTGGAAGAAATAGCCCCCAAAGCATGCAACCATGGTCTTCCCAAAATAGCCGTATACGGAGAAAAGGCATCCACCACAATAAAATCCACCTCCACCATATCTGAACCAGTCTGCACGGGTAATCTAACCATTCCCAATGGGGTGACCGATTTGCCTTCGAAGCCCACCAGCGGGGAACTATATGTTGTCAGGTCTTCAGGTTTCAGATTCAGCCCCCTGAATAAATTAGGGTACATTACCTCGGCGGCACTTCCATCATCAACCATCACTTTCTTAACGTCATACCCTCCGATTCTAATCGTAACCACCAAAGTATCATCATGCGGTTGTATGGTTCCTCTCTTGTCCTCTTTTGAGAAGCCTAACACCAACGAGGTGCCCGGTTTGGCTCTCTTTGGCCTCGAACTGGAACCCTCCTCCGAGCACTGAGACACAGACATTACCCTGGAAGGGCAAGATCCGGTTCTCCCCGGGGCAGCGAATATAACGTTTATCGTGCC
Organism: Quercus suber; assembly: GCF_002906115.3. Taxonomy (NCBI): domain Eukaryota; kingdom Viridiplantae; phylum Streptophyta; class Magnoliopsida; order Fagales; family Fagaceae; genus Quercus; species Quercus suber. Next base: position 1,456,331 of record NW_027069518.1, read on the forward strand.
CAAAGGAGGTCCTCTTGAAGCATCTCCCTGAAACGCCGAGCCTACATGGCCTCCTCGGCTGCCGAAATGATGCAAAAATTGGGTCAACTTTCCTTCTTGTACCAACTGCTTTAGGTGATCCCACAGATTGTTACAATCTTTGGTGATATGTCCGTGGTCTTGATGGTACTGGCAGTAAAGATTTCGATTACGCTTCGCAGGATCCCCCGCCATCTTATTGGGCCACCTAAAGAACGGCTCATCCTTTATCTTCTCCAGAACCCGCTGCACTGGTTCTTAGAACACTGCGCTAACCACCTGGGAGTTGGCAAGCCCCGACTGCCCCCCAAAGTCCCTCCGAGGTCGGTTGTTGTTATACCCGTCCGGCCTGAAATCCCTCCTCTCTTGAGTTACTGCTTTAGACTTTCCTCTGCCTTGCATCTGATCTTCCTCTACTCTTCTATATTTGTCTATCCGATCCATAAGCTGACGTACACTAGTAACAGGCTTGCCAGTCAGAGACTTCCTCAGACCGTGCTCAGTTGGAAGACCTTCCTTAAAAGTGTTCATGGCCACGTCATCGTGAGCCCCATCCACCTCGTTGAACATTTCCCAGTATCTGTCTGAATAGGCTTTTAGGGTTTCCCCTTCTTGCATAGATATGGATAGTAGCGATCCCAAGGGTTGAACAACCCTTCTACATGTAATAAAACGAGCACCAAAGGCCTGAGTGAGCTTCTTAAAAGAGTCAATAGTATTAGTTCTCAAGCCATTAAACCATCTCATTGCCACTGGGCCCAAGCTAGACGGGAAACCCTTGCACATTAAGGCTTCATCCTTGGCATGAATAGCCATTCTCTGGCTGTAGTAGCTAACATGTTACACTGGGTCTGTTCGACCATTATAAATGGTGAACACAGGCTGGTGGAATCACCGAGGAAGACTAGCGTCTTCAATATGTCGCGTGAAAGGTGACTTAGAGACCTGATTCAAAACCTTGTTCAAGGCATCATTCCCCTGACCCTGGCGAGTCGGGCTCTTATTTCTTCGCCTACGGTGGTACTCTTCCTCACACGAAAAGATTCGCTGGGTGGAGTTCTCGACCTCTGCCTGTAACTGGTGTCATCCGACTCCTCAGAGGAGTGCTTAGAGTTATGAGCCTTACGCCTTCGTCGTTCATATCTCAATTCCCTCTTCAACTTGTTAATCTCACGCTGCAAATTTCCTCCGCTCTTTACAGGGGAAGCATGGCCTTTCCCCTGAGAGCGGCTTCTATCTGCATGGGTCGTTCGGGTACTCCCCTCATGATCCCCCTCGTGTTCGTGGTCTACCAACGGATTACTGTGCTGAGAGCCCCTAGACTCTGCCTGGTGCTGATTAGCATCTGCCTGTTGCGGGCCCGTCAACGGTTGTTGCGGTACTCCCTCTTCCGTCGTGAGTATCACACCTGCTCCTCCTTCTCAACAGATCAAGTTCTTCCCACAGACGGCGCCAATTGTAGGGACTCAGTTTGGATTGACCCTGAGTATGAATGGGTTTTCAGCCCAACAAGCCCAAACAATAAATTTCTAGAGCATGGGTCCAAGAACTAGTGCTGTATGACAGTAAAAGTTATACTCATCAGGTAACAAGGGATACTTTAGGTTTATTCTTTTAGAAAAACTCTCCTCGGCCTTCTATCAGTCCCTCTCTCTTTGCTTTTTTCTTCCTTTTTCTAAAAAGACCTCCCCCTCCAATTTCATTCGTTTCTCTATTATATACTCCGTTCTCCCTTACGTTTCCATTGTACACGTGTAGTTCTTATCGTGGGAGCTCCTTTCTGTCCCATCCAGCACCTACCGGAACGTTTTGCTCAGTGGCCATAAAGCTGCTTAGTCACTGTTCTGGTATCACCTCCACATTAATGCGGCCAGAGGGTTAGCTGGAAAGCATTTAATGTGGAGGTGATGGCCTTGGAAGATATTTGATACCTTCCCCGACTCTCCCTTAGGTCTATACCCAATTTCCAGTTCAGATACAACTTTGCGGAGTCTCCTCAATAAAACGAAAGTTACATTCACCTCGGACTTTGGTGTCCTCGGACGTACGTTATGCCGCTGTATACAATATCCACTCCTTTCTCCTATATTATCCATTTAATAATAATAAAACTTTTCTAGGCTATCCTCGGATAACTACGCGTCCTCGGATTGGGCCGTTGGGCCCCGAGCCCATATCTGAGTTTTACTATATCTTTTTAACCAACAGGCCCCACAGTAGACTATATCATTTGTTTATCATTCCACTAAAACTTTTTTTATTTATTTAAAATTACTGAGTCAGTAGTTAATTTCTGTTTAGAAAAATTTTCTAACTAACAATTTTAAATAAGTGACAATTTTTTAATAGAATGGTAGACCACATTATTTGTCCATAATGTGAATCTTATAATTTCTCGTAGACTGCAGCTGTGAATTGTGGCGTGAAATATGTAAGGACAAATGCATGATGTGTGCAATTAACCTTAACTAATTCTTCTTAAACAAAAATAAAATAACCATAACCACCAATCAATTCACTTCATTAGATTCTCATAAAAAAAATTTCACTTCATTAGATTTTTTGTTTATTCTATTATCAATTTAAATCTTAGCTCAAGAGTAATAAGCAATACTATTTTTATTATATATATTTATATAAATATATATTGTGATAACCCTGAAATGATAAACCAGTATCTACTGGTACAGAAATATTCTATTTCTGTGACTAAAACTAATAACAACAAGCAACAAACACACTTTTTGTCACAATATCATGGCACAAATAGATTTTTTTTTATAAAAAAATTAATTAAATGAGAATTTCCTACCTTGTAATTTAATTTGGATTTGAATGAGTCTGCTCAATCACAAATTCTATCACACAAGACAAAACTTATGTAACTAACATTTTGAATGAATCATCACAATTTCTAGTTTTGTCACACATGTATGATTTCAAAAATGTAAGTTCTAGAAGAAAAGAAAATAAAAAATGTAATCCAACCCAAAAATAACTAATCTACAAAGCAAGCATCATAGATTCTACGTTTATCATCATCATCATCATCATGAGAAATCATAGCAATCCAAAAGATTATACAAGAAATCATTTGCATATTGAGTGCTACTTCACAAAGATTGTTTGGTAGAAGGTGTTCAAAAAAGTATGTTGGCTTAGTAGAGATGTTTGAAGCTATGATGATAAGCGTAATTGAAAAATTAACAAACTATAGGTAAGGATTTTAAAACTACATTGTTGAGATTGTTTGGGTAGCTACCAACCCACCACATTTAGTTACATAAAATTCCAAAACTTCACAATGGGAGATTTAATAGTGAAATTGATTTTTCATAGGCAGTGATGATATACACACACACACTTTCATAGCTGGGAGAGAGATAATTGAATATCAAGAAGTGTTAATTGAACTAAAACATATGTGGGTGCTACAAGTATTGATCTCACATACTGTGAATTGTGAAAGGAAGGTCTCATGAGATTGTATCAGCAAATACCCTCCCCTAGGTAAATGAGTCTATATATTAATTGTTGTATATGCGTTTAATGTATTTAGTCATCAATGATACATCTATACGACCTAATTTTTTTTGTATTCTTATAAATTCATTAAGGTTTTTTTTTTTTTATATATAAATCAAGCTAAAATAAGGAATATCTTTGAATAAGCTTATATTCATGCGGCAGTTGGTTTGGAAAATATTTGTAGTTTTTGACAATGCTCATATATATTTCAATATTGTCATATTTGGTTATTGAATATATGATTGCTTCCTACCTTATGTCTACGCTTGATGTCCATTTGCAAATGTGTCAGTTATAAAATAATTACTTTGATATCTGTTGGTGTGTATAGATATCATTAGTTATACTTTCTGTTCAATTTTCACTTTACTGATTGTATTAATATTATCAAAATATGTACAAGACATGTGCTAAATGTTGCCATGTTTCCAAGATGCTAGTAATTTGTGATAGTAAGGAATGTAATTGAACTTGAATTTGACTTATCAGGTCTATCCTGTGGTCAAATCTTTGCATTCTCGTATGTCCAGGCATCTATTGAAGTCACTTGTAGTGACATTAGTTACTAAGCACTAGAATCCAAAGATGGATGCCTTTGTAAGATTGTATATATATAATGCAAAGATTTTATACTATATATAGCCTGGAGACGAAGGCTACAGAGAAGCCGTGTATTGGTAGAATCTGAGCATCTAGCAGCCACACTAAATTCAATTAATCAAGCACAGCACAAAGGATCATGCAACTACCCGGGAAGACATAACGACCAGATGGCCATGGTCCACCACGTATACTTTAGAGTGGCTCCTCGACCAACAATCAAGGAAGTCCAAAGCTGGCGAGAGAGGAGACTCAAATCTAAACTCGCATCATATGGCCCTAATTCTATCTCTACAGAAAAGGAAAAAAAAAAAAAATATATATATATATATCACATTATTCCTCACATTTATGTCCTTCTTACAAATAATTAAAGATAAATAATTTGATAAATAAATCAAGTTAAATTTTCTAAAATAACTGTTAAATATTTTTGAATGATGTTCGAGAATTCACATCCAGTGAACTAAAAAATTTAACATTTAACACTCCAAAATGTTACTTTATCTATTTTAATACATCACTTAATTAACAATACACCTTACATCTCATCCTCTATCTTAGCATACTACACCACCATCGAGACCATAGAAATAATCTAATGGGCTTTTCTTACATCTGTGTGTTACTCATGGGCCTCTTGTATATCATCCATGGGAACCACATGTCAATCGTGCACACACATCTATGTCCATGGATACCTTGCGCCACACTATTTTGATACCACTTGTTGGGGGAGATAAATATTTTATCGAGCTTCCTTGAATAATTAATATAATATATATAGACAAATTTTGACCCCAAAAGGTCTAAGTTCAATGGATATGTGCTCAATTATGTTATATTGATCATTTATTTTTCTCTTTATTATTTAATATGAAACTTCATTTATACGTTATACACGCGTACACCCAACGCACTTTATTCACAACTTTGGTTTTGATTAATTCGCTGTTTTTTTTTTTTTTTTCTCTCTCTAATAAGAAATTGTTTTAGGCTTTTGGCAAGTAGTTGCATGGAAACTTCCCCTTAGATGAGGTAACAAGCTTATTGAAAACCCATTTATAATACTTTGAACGAAATAATTAAGAAAATTAGAGAAATGTTTTTGAAAGGTGAAATGTGAAGTCATGGGATTAAAGCTCATAGGATGTGTTATTGTGTTTGCAACTTAAAAGGAGGGAAGTGAAGTCCCACTTCCACGAAGATTCCATGGTACAAACCTTCGAACAGACCGGCTCTTTTTCTTTTTTTCTTTTCTTTTTTAAATGAAGTGGGAATGACAAAACAATGAATATTCGGACTTTTTTGACAACGCGCAATTGACTACTTCAGTCTTCGCTCCAAATTTCCAATCAACATGAAGATAAAGATGAAGTTTCAAAAGAATTCGGAAAGGAAAGGTTAGTGGAAACAAAGACAAGGAGTCAAGTCGGAGGGTAGGCTTTTCAATTTTTATGCTGAAATGAAACTTCTTGGAAGGTGTCTTACTTAAAAATACCATTGCATGCATATTTATTTACAGAAGTGCCATTTTTTTATTATTATTGAATACAATATATGAGGACAAATGCATGATGTGTGTAATTAACCATAACCAATTCTTCTAAAAAAATTAATTTCATTAGAATTTTTGTTTATTCCATTATCAATTTAAATTTTAACTCAATAGTAATATGTAATAATATATTTTTATTATATATATATATATTTATTTTATATAAATGTATATTTTAATAATTCTAAAATGGTATACCGGTATTGAAATATTTCGTTGCAGTGACCAAAACTAACATCAACAAGCAGTGTACAAACTTTTTGCCACACTATCATGGTAGGAATATAATTTTTTTTTAAATAATAATTTGGATTTGAATGAGTCTGCACAATCATAAGTTTTGTCACACACGACAAAACTTATGTTATTAATGGTTTGAATGAGTCAACACAATCACTAATTTTGTCATACACGTACGATTTCAAAAATTCATGTTTTAGAAAAAAAACAATTATGAAATCCAACCCAAAAATGACCTAGAGCATGACGAAGGATATTGGATTTTGATTGCCGAAAGCCTTAAATTTCAGTTAGGGCATGTGTAGTATACAAAATAAACTGATGACTTTTTTTACAACGCGCGTTTGACTAGTCTTCACTCGTAAACTCATTTGTCTTTACTAGCACATGCATTCGCTCCAACCAACAAATTAGAAAGGAAAAGTAAAAAACAGTAGAAATGAAACTTGTTGGAAGGTGCTTTACTTACAAATACCATCCCATGCATATTTATTTACAAAAGTGCCATTTACTTTTTCCTTGTGTCACCAATCAGTGTAATGTGGACCGTAGAGTACAATATGTAAGGACAAATGCATGATGTGTGCAATTAACCTTAACCAATTCTTCTTTTAAAAAAAAATTAACCCTAACCACCAATCAATTCACTTCATCAGATTTTTTGTTTATTCTATTATCAATTTAAATTTTAGCTCAATAGTAATAAGTAATACTTTTTTTATTATATATATATATATATATATTGTGTTTCTTTGCCAAACTGAAATGCATTCTATATTTCATTCACAACTTTAATTTTGATTCATTCCCTTTTTTTTTTTTTTCCAAGTAAGAAATTGTTTTAGGCATTTTAGGCTTTTGGCAAGTAGTTGCATGGAAACTTCACCTTAGGTGGGGTAACAAGCCAATTGAAAACCCATTTATAATACGTTAACAAGCCTATTGAAAACTCATTTATAATACTTTGAACAAAATGATTATAACAAAAAAAAATTTAAAAAAAAAAAAATTGTTTTTGAAAGGATCATGTCGACGAGCCTTGACTTAAACAACACTTCCTCTTCTCACAAGTGTGGGTGAAAGGTGAGATCATGGGATTAAAGCTCATCGGATGTGTTTGCAACTTACTAATAGAGAGAGAAAAACTAAAAAAAATATATTAGACAAACCCTTAGTTGGTGTGATTAAATTCTTCTATTTCTACTAACCTATTTGCCTTAGTAATTGAAGAGATGATCATAATAAATTTTTTATATTTTCATATTTGGCATGTTATTATGATCATAATAACAAAACCATTAGAAGTCTAAAAGTAATAAAAACGCATAACATTAGTTATTAGATACATACTCGTCTTTGCAATGCCATCTAGACAAAAGAGTCACTGCCAGTATAATTAGTGGCAGAGCCAGGATTTCAGTTTAGGGGGCCAAGATTAAAAAAAAAAGCCTAAATAATTAATCGATATTAATAATAAAATTATAAACAACAATAATTGTCATACAAAATCTTTTAAAATTTAAATAATTGTAAAATAAATAAACAATTGTAAAATATTATTGACGATCAATCATCAAAGTAAGAGATTAATCTATAGACATCAAGTTTAGGCATTTAATTTGATTCCTCAAAATATATGAGAAAATCAATTTCAACTTTTCTTTCTGTATTCTTCTAATTATTTAAAATTTGGATTTTTGATAAAACTCTATAAAAATGCAAGAAATGAAGGATAAATAAATAATGGATGTTTTACTGCTTTAGTACCATACAAGATATTATTATTATTATTATTATTTTGTGTAAAGTTTGAGTTCCATGTGATTAAACTGAAATGAAAGAAAAGAAATTTGGATAAGTAAAAAGAAAAAAAGAAAAAGGAAGAGTTTGGTGGCATTTATATTGTGCCGGTTTGGATAGCACTTCATCTCACTGACTGTGGCGTTGCGTTTTCATTTTTTTTTTTTTTTTTTTAGCCGGAGTTATTGACTTTTGAGGGACAAAAAGCACTATGCACAAATAGTGTGTGTACTGTTCACGCACTGTTCATGTACTATTCACGCATTAAAAATATTAAAAATTGGTCTCACGATACTATTCATACATTTAAAAATTATTTTACTACAATGTTTTTAGCAACAATAAGTTGTATCCAAACGGACTCATTGTGTCAGGCTCATTGTTTGATGGCATTTGTATTGCGTAAACAAGTTTGGTGGCATTTATATCGTGTCAAGCTCATTGTTTGGTGGCATTTATGTTGTACAAACAAGTTTAGTGGCATTTATATCGTGTCAAGGCTCAAATTATTGAATACTTTGAGAATACCATAAATTCGTACCCTCTCTCACATGAATTGTGGGTCTTATCATAATTAAATTTATGATGGGACTCACAATTCATGTGTGAGAGAGAGAGTACGCATTTATGGTACTCTAAGAGTACTCAATAATTATCCCATTGTTTAAAGTGGAAAGAGCTGTTTGAGTAATACCACAAAATCTCATAATATTTTTACAATAAATTAAAGTATCAGTACATCATTGGTCAAAATAAAAATAAAATATATCTATTCTGAGATCTATCCCAACTAAAAATACAAGTGCTGTAAAAATATTGTGAAAATTTGTTGTGTTTTTAAACTTTTTCAAATAGAATTGTTTATTTTATTTATTTCATGTTAAGGGTATTGTTTGCTTAGTAGAAAAATATGAATGACTTTTTATGAGAGGAGTCAGGGGCAGGTGCCCCCCTCGCCCTACCACCTTGTGAATCAAATGTGAACCATTGAATTGATTTCAATGTGGTCAATGAAAAATTGCGTGTTATTGGGGATCCAACACTTTGAATGGAGCAAACCTAACAAACACAACTTAATAGAACAAACCCAACAGCCACATATCATTCTACATATTGACATGAGAGTTCAGTGAGATTGGCCTTGGCCTGTCATGGAACAATCATAGTGCCCAGATTATAGTGCAATATTACTTAAAATACTTTTTAACCTTTTAAATTATTGTGTTGATCATCATTAGAATTATTGGACGCTAAATCAAATATGCAACTGTAGTTTAGTTCTAGTGTACTCATATTTTGCTTCAGGGTTCATTTCAACCCGCGGAGACCTAGAATTTCAAGTTAAGGGGCCAAAGTATAAGAAAAAAAAATTAAGACCAAATAGGTCCCATATAATATTAACAAACTATCCACCAAAATAAATACTCAAAATTATTGTTTCTTAATATATTAAGATGTAATTATCTACTAACAATGACAAAGAAATACAAAATAATATTGTTCATTAGCTATTGCAAAAAAAATATATATATATATTTTTTTCACAAACCAAAAATTATATTTGCTACTTTAATGTAACATTTGAAGTGTCTTATTCAGAAGTATTTTTGGTACTTTGTATTATAAATACTAAATATTTAACATTTAAGACGCTAATGCGATGCTAATACTTTAATACTGGGAGCCCCCCGATCTCAACGGAAAAATACACCCGGATATATGTTACTTGTGTCTCACAACTAGTGAATCTCATTCTTTAGGAAAACCCACCAATAGTGGGACAAAGGTAACATATACCCGTTACAGGATTTAACTTCTCGATCTCAACACGGGAAAAGAAGGCCTTGAAAGTAGGAAAGTCCCACATCCACTAAGATTTCATGGTGCAAACTTTCGAACAGACGAGCGCGAATAGACAGGCTCTCTCATTTTTCAAAAAGTGAATGACAAAGCAATGAATAATCTGACTTTTCTGACAACGCGCAATTGACTAAATCTTTAGTCTTCACTTGTAAACTCATTGTCTTTTCTCACATATGCATTCGCACCAATCAACGAATTAACCTAAAAAAAAAACCATACATTCTGGGAAAGGAAAAGTAAAAAGTAGAAATGAAACTTGTTGGAAGAAGCTTTACTTTCAAATACCATCCCATGCATATTTATTTACAAAAGTGCCATTTAATTTTTCTTTGTATCATCAATGATCAATCGGTGTAGACCGGGAGAAATTATAGAGTAATCTTGAAAACCATGTCAGTTGTCCACAATTCCACTAAAAAATTTTTATTTGTTTAAAATTTCTGAGTCAGTAGTTAATTTATGTTTAAATTTTTTTTTTAACTAACAATTTTAAATAAGTGACAGTTTTTAGTGGAATGATGGATCACATTATTTATCTACCATGTGGATCTTATAATTTCTTGTAGACTGTAGCTGTGAATCGTGGCGTGAAATATGTAAGGACAAATGTATGATGTGTGCAATTAACCTTAACTAATTCTTCTTAAACAAAAAAAAACAAAAAAAAAAAAAAAAAAAAAAATTATTTTGGATTGCTAGGATTTTTTATCATGATGATGATAAACTTAGAATTTAATGCTTGCTTTGTAGATTAGTTACATAAATGATTTGTTTCTTTTAGATATCTAGAATAAAAATAGACTACAAAGTTGTTTTCATCTCTAAAGTTTAGTAAAAAGTTCAATTTTAGTAAACTTTAAAATGTTTATTTTTTCCCCCCATAACTTTTGTAAGCAATTTTACTTCATGTCACTTCGTCTATCTTCATTATTTTATATACTACATGCCCTAACTGAAATTTAAGGCTTTCGGCAATCAAAATCCAATATCCTTCATCATGCTCTAAGTCATTTTTGGGTTGGATTTCATAATTGTTTTTTTTTCTAAAACATGAATTTTTGAAATCGTACGTGTATGACAAAATTAGTGATTGTGTTGACTCATTCAAACCATTAATAACATAAGTTTTGTCGTGTGTGACAAAACTTAAGATTGTGCAGACTCATTCAAATCCAAATTATTATTTTAAAAAAAAATTATATTCCTACCATGATAGTGTGGCAAAAAGTTTGTACACTACTTGTTGATGTTAGTTTTGGTCACTACAACGAAATATTTCAATACCAGTATACTATTTTAGGATTATTAAAATATACATTTATATAAATATATATATATATATATAATAAAAATATATTATTACATATTATTATTGAGTTAAAATTTAAATTGATAATGGAATAAACAAAAATTCTAATGAAATTAATTTTTTTAGAAGAATTGGTTATGGTTAATTACACACATCATGCATTTGTCCTCATATATTGTATTCAATAATAAAAAAAATGGCACTTCTGTAAATAAATATGCATGCAATGGTATTTTTAAGTAAGACACCTTCCAAGAAGTTTCATTTCAGCATAAAAATTGAAAAGCCCACCCTCCGACTTGACTCCTTGTCTTTGTTTCCACTAACCTCTCCTTTCCGAATTCTTTTGAAACTTCATCTTTATCTTCATGTTGATTGGAAATTTGGAGCGAAGACTGAAGTAGTCAATTGCGCGTTGTCAAAAAAGTCCGAATATTCATTGTTTTGTCATTTCCACTTCATTTAAAAAAAAAAAAAAAAAAAGAAAAGAAAAAGAGCCGGTCTGTTCGAAGGTTTGTACCACGGAATCTTCGTGGAAGCGGGACTTCACTTCCCTCCTTTTAAGTTGCAAACACAATAACACATCCTATGAGCTTTAATCCCATGACTTCACATTTCACCTTTCAAAAACATTTCTCTAATTTTCTTAATTATTTCGTTCAAAGTATTATAAATGGGTTTTCAATAAGCTTGTTACCTCATCTAAGGGAAGTTTTCATGCAACTACTTGCCAAAAGCCTAAAACAATTTCTTATTGGAGAGAAAAAAAAAAAAAAAAAAAACGAATTAATCAAAACCAAAGTTGTGAATAAAGTGTGTTGGGTGTACGCACGTATAACGTATGAATGAAGTCTCATATTAAATAATAAAGAGAAAAATAAATGATCAATATAACATAATTGAGCACATACCCATTGAACTTAGACCTTTTGGGGTCAAAATTTGTCTATATATATTATATTAATTATTCAAGGAAGCTCGATAAAGTGTTTATCTCCCCAACAAGTGGTATCAAAATGGTGTGGCACAAGGTATCCATGAACATAGATGTGCGTACACGATTGACATGTGATTCTCATGGATGGCATACAAGAAGCCCATGAATGACACACAGATGTAAGAAAAGCCCATTAGATTATTTCTATGGTCTTGATGGTGGTGTGGTATGTTAAGATAGAGGATGAGATGTAAGGTATATTGTTAATTAAGTGGTGTATTAAAGTAGATAAAGTAACATTTTGGAGTGTTAAATGTTAAATTTTTTAGTTCACTGGATGTGAATTCTCGAACATCATTCAAAAATATTTAACAGTTATTTTAGAAAATTTAACTTGATTTATTTATCAAATTATTTATCTTTAATTATCTGTAAGAAAGACATAAATGTGAGGAATAATGTGATATATATATATAGTTTTTTTTTCCCCTTTTTGGTAGAGATAGAATTAGGGCCATATGATGCGAGTTTAGATTTGAGTCTCCTCTCCCGCTAGCTTTGGACTTCCTTGATTGTTGGTCGAGGAGCCACTCTAAAGTATACGTGGTGGACCGTGGCCATCTGGATCCTTATGTCTTCCCGGGTAGTTGCATGATCCTTTGTGCTGTGCTTGATTGAATTTAGTGTGGCTGCTAGATGCTCAGATTCTACCAATACACGGCTTCTCTGTAGCCTTCGTCTCCAGGCTATATATAGTATAAAATCTTCGCATTATATATATACAATCTTACAAAGGCATCCATCTTTGGATTCTAATGCTTAGTAACTAATGTCACTACAAGTGACTTCAATAGATGCCTGGACATACGAGAATGCAAAGATTTGACCACAGGATAGACCTGATAAGTCAAATTCAAGTTCAATTACATTCCTTACTATCGCAAATTACTAGCATCTTGGAAACATGGCAACATTTAGCACATGTCTTGTACATATTTTGATAATATTAATACAATCAGTAAAGTGAAAATTGAACAGAAAGTATAACTAATGATATCTATACACACCAACATATATCAAAGTAATTATTTTATAACTGACACATTTGCAAATGGACATCAAGCATAGACATAAGGTAGGAAGCAATCATATATTCAATAACCAAATATGACAATATTGAAATATATGTGAGCATTGTCAAAAACTACAAATATTTTCCAAACCAACTGCCGCATGAATATAAGCTTATACAAAGATATTCCTTATTTTAGCTTGATTTATAAAAAAAAAAAAAAAAACCTTAATGAATTTATAAGAATGCAAAAAAAATTAGGTTGTATAGATGTATCATTGATGACTAAATACATTAAACGCATATACGACAATTAATATATAGACTCATTTACCTAGGGGAGGGTATTTGTTGATACAATCTCATGAGACCTTCCTTTCACAATTCAAACAGATATGTTGAAACACTTGATCAACTCACGTGTGGCTATGCAACACACTACCATAATGTTTGTAGTTTAAAATCCCTACCTGTAGTTTGTTAATTTTTCAATTACGCTTATCATCATAGCTTCAAACATCTCTACTAAGCCAACATACTTTTTTGAACACCTTCTTCCAAACAATCTTTGTGAAGTAGCACTCAATATGCAAATGATTTCTTGTATAATCTTTTGGATTGCTATGATTTCTCATGATGATGATGATGGTGATAAACGTAGAATCTATGATGCTTGCTTTGTAGATTAGTTATTTTTGGGTTGGATTACATTTTTTTTTTCTTTTCTTCTAGAACTTACATTTTTGAAATCATACATGTGTGACAAAACTAGAAATTGTGATGATTCATTCAAAATGTTAGTTACATAAGTTTTGTCTTGTGTGATAGAATTTGTGATTGAGCAGACTCATTCAAATCCAAATTAAATTACAAGGTAGGAAATTCTCATTTAATTAATTTTTTTTTTAAAAATATCTATTTGTGCCATGATATTGTGACAAAAAGTGTGTTCGTTGCCTGTTGTTATTAGTTTTGGTCACAAAAATAGAATATTTCTGTACCAATAGATACCAGTTTATCATTTCAGGGTTATCGCAATATATATTTATATAAATATATATAATAAAAATAGTATTGCTTATTACTCTTGGGCTAAGATTTAAATTGATAATAGAATAAACAAAAAATCTAATGAAGTGAAATTTTTTTATTGGAATCTAATGAAGTGAATTGATTGGTGGTTATGGNTTTACTCCTCTAAAAGACACTGAAGAGAAATTTTAGTGTGTATAAAATATTGAAAAGAGAAGAAGAAGAAGTTGTTCGAAATGAAATTTTTTTTTTTTTAAAAAAAAAATCTGTTTTTGTATGGTCTGGGATTGGGATGGGAGTCTAAGTAATAGGAGAATATGAAAAAAAAAAATTAAGCGAGTTTAGATTTGTTTATTTATTTATATAATTTAAATCTGTTTGGTCGCCATGTGTTGATTTGTGTGATTAATTTTGTAAGAATTTGTGTGATTATTGGATCTGCAGAAACATGCAAAATTTAGATTTGTTGGGTTAGTAAGAAAGGGCAGGAAAATAGAAAAGAAAATAAGATTTAGAATATTTTTTATAAAAAATTTTAATGCTGAGGTGGTATTTTTAACATGAATTAATTATTATTTTTTAGCCACTTTAACTTCAAGTGTGCCACTTGTGCATGCTGTTTGTCACGAAAGCATTTTTTATTAATAAGTTAACGGTATGAACTACTGTAAATTAAAAATAATAAGGATCAAATTGACTGTGACCTTCTCAAAAAAAAATTGACTATGACTTTAAAATGTAAGAATCAAAATAGTATTTTCGCCTATTTTTTATAAGATGTGTATCTTGACAAATTTGATAGATAATATTTTCTCTTTGTACTTTTTATACTTGCAAAATTTTAAGATAATAAGAAATTAATCTCTTTCCTTCGTTAATCATGCTAATGATTGAGCTAAAAAAATAAATTATCGTATTGTCTGACATGGACTGAAATAGAAGTCTTTATATCTTCTCCCACTCCACTCACTTGAGAAAATTAGCTGGCATGGGCCCGCCACTAATTAATTATTGCTGATTGGAGATGAGTTAAGTGATTTCCATTAGTTTAATGTTTATTGTCACCTTCAAATTTAGCTTATTTTTGTCGCTTCAAAATAATAAGACACTATTTTTTTTGCAATTATCGTTAAAGACAGCTCTCATAATTATTGCCTTTGAACTTTACAGTGATGCAAAACAGTCAGCTTTCTGAACCCACGCTTGCCTAACTAATTTTGACTTTGAAGGTTGAATTAATAGCTGCAAAAGATTATTAAAATGTTGATGAATTTGAACTCCTGGATCCAAAAATGAAAGGCCTGAACATTTTCTTGATGCATACAGATCTTGACAGGAGACAATGTCCTATCATTTCTGCTTTCTGAAAGAACACGATGCTCAAAAATCAAAATTATTTTATTATGTGAAAGTAATGTGAACTTGGACCATATGCCATTCTGGATGTTTCCTTCTCAATTTTCAGTTGGTATCTTATCAGTTCCAAGTGTCAACTTCAAAGTCACCCTGTCCATCAATAAAACACGTAATATGAAAAAGAAAAAAAAATAAAAAATAAAAAACTTAAAGGCAAAAAAACAGTGAGAAAATGAAAGAAAGTTGATTGGTTGTTGCCTTACTGTTAGAATTATTGATGATTTTCTATCAATAGAGTTTAGTGATGGAATCTGGACTATGATTGGTTCTGGAATCTGGTTGTCTGCCATTTTTCTTTGTAATTTGATTAATTTCTGGGCAAAGAGTAAATAGCCTTAATTTTAAAGCTATATAGCAAAAAATATTTATTTTCAAAGCATTTAGCAAAATGGCTCCTAAATTGAGTTTTATGTGTATTTTAAAGTAGAACTTGATATTAAATATGCTAATGTTGAGTTCCACTTATAACTCGATTTTGTTAAAATTAAGTTCAAAAAAAGTAGCATTTTGCTAAATATTTTGGAAAGATTTGTATTTTGCTACATAATTTTAAAATACGTGTGGATGAAAAAGTGTATTGAAATGCGTAAAATGTTATTTGAAAATACAAACCAAACGAGCCCTTACCCATTTTTTCCTAATTTCCAATACTATACGACAAACCTGTTCGGTTTTGTCTAGTTTATAAGTCACTTTATTTTTAATACTATTGTAAGTAGAATTTTTTTAAGTTTTATTTTAGTCAGGTATAACTCAACTTATTTTTTAAGTAAAATACACAAATGAAAATAAATTACCCCAAACTCACAGCTTAATCACAACTTGCATTTAAAAACATTCTAGCTGATTATTCTTACGAAATTTTCCAAAAAAATATTAAAATGCTTTTGTTTACTATTTTATTGTATAAAGTAAAAATAAATAAAAGCAAAAAGCTTACTTTTAGAAACTTTTTCCATAATGACATGTGCCTTTTCCCGTTACTACTTCTTCTTTAATAAAGGCAAAGCAAAGAAAAAAGTCATTTATTTTTATTTTTTATTAAAAAGAAAAAGTTTCTCTATTGATACTTTCTAATATAATTTGAAAAAGAGATCATAACTCATAACTCATTAAAGTCGTTTTTATCTAATTTCTAGATCAAAATGTCTATTGCCATAACAAAATAAGTGACATAGTTTTTGTCACAATTCGTCTATGCGGCGAGTAGTGAGTAGTAAAGTTTTAGACCCACCATTTCTTCCCCACCATTTAAAACTTGTCATATATAAGCGGGTTTTGATAAAAGTTGTGTCAATAGACTTTTGTTTTTACATTAATTATCAATGACCTATATTGAGTGAAATTGACAGTAAAGATTAAGATTTAGACTAATGAGTTCTATTTAACTCAATTAGTAAGATCTTTTGTCGTTAAATAAAAAATTTAAAGTTCAATTTCCATCAATACTAAAGACCAATTAATGTCTTAGTTTAATAATAAAAATTAAAAACCTTAGATTCTCATTGACACCAAAAACCAATTAGTTTCTTAATCTAATAATAAAGAGTAATAATCAGAGCATCAAACATGCACCATAAATTAAAATTCTTTATAAAAAAATAAAAAATAAAAAAGGATCTAGACTTCCGTATGTCCTCATTCAAAGCAAATAGGACACGGCTGGAATGTTGGACACGTCTAAAAACTAGAGAGCACACACTATGGCCACTTTAAAATATATGTATGCGTGTGTATGTATATATTATGGTCTATGGAATGAAAATTATCATTAAGAAAGAAACAATTACAACTGTAGGAAAGTAAGAATCTCTTCAGCTGTCAAGAGCATTGTAGCTCAATTGACAATCAAGATTAAGATCTAGACTAATGAGTTACAGTTAACTCAACTAATAAAGTCTTTTGTTGTCGAATAAAAAATCTAAAATTTGATTCTTATCGACAGAGACTAATTGATGTTTTGGTCTAATGATAAAAACTTTAGATTCCTATTGACACAAAAAACTAATTGGTTTCTTAATCTAATGATAAAGAGCAATAATCAAAAACATCAAGCATACACCATAAATTAAAATTCTTTATATACATACATACATACATATATATATATATACTCCCTCCATCTCATTTTTTTTATCCTCTATTCCATTTTAAGATGTCTCAAAATATTGTCCTGTTTCTAAAAATAAAAGTCATTAATTTACTAATGTTCCTATCATACCCCTATTAATTTACTAATTCAATTTTTTGATAAATTTTTTTAAGAGTAGTTTTGGAAACTTATAGATTTTTAAAAGGTAGACAAAATAATAAATGATGTTTCCTTAAAAAGTTTGACTTTTTAAATAGGACAAAAAAAGTGAGATGGTGGGAGTATATAATTAGAAGCTATTTTTAGAAGCATTTTATTGAGAGAATAATAAAACAATAAATGTTGTTGACAGTTTTTTTATATTTCCCATAAACTATTTTACAAACTACAGATGTAATGAATGATTATTAATAAATGAAAAAGTGATATTAATGGTAGGCCTAGATGAAAATTAATAAAAAGTTGGTCACGCCAATATTTTGTAAAAATATTATAAAATAGTTTGTGACAGTAACATTATTCTTTCTATTATGGTTTATTAATAATTACCTTAAGAGAATCCGTTAACATGACCCAAGAAAGAAACATATTACAACAATAGCATCAAAAGCGTTGTAGCTTGATTGGTTAACACATTTTAGTAGTTTCAACGGAAACATTTAGGTTCAAATTTTCATTCCAACTACTGAATTATAATAAGAATTTAGATTATTTATAATTTTTAGGGTACTCATAGCGTTTTTTAAATCTTAATCATTCCCTTTATAATAAATTGTTCAAATAATGCCACATCATTAATTCATTAAAAAAAGTCCTTCAAATATGAATGAGTACAACACATTAGCTATCAGGAAAAACAAATTGACACATCTTTTTTTTTTAAGGCGATATCGGCATATCATATTTTTAATCATTAGGGGCCATTTAATATATGAGTTTAAACCTATGTTTATAGTTTTTAAACAGCATTATAAGTATTTTCACCCACATGTATCTCTAAAAAATTAAAACAACATTACTTTTTAATAATGTTACCCAACAACCCCTAGTTAATTTTATTTATTTATTTTTTTATTTTTTTAAAACATATTTAGAAAGCCAGATTTAGTAGTATCTCTCTCCACTCTGTTCTCACTACCATGCTGGAATAAAGAACCCATATTTCTTATGGTCTCTGCGTCATCAACTAGCTTCCATATTTCTAATGGCGGAAGCTCTAGAAACTCCCTCATACAAAGTGAAATTGGGCATTTTGCAAACCTTTTCTCTTCTAAGGTTTTCAATGCTAGATTTGTTAACAAAGTTTGGTGCCCCACCCCCCACAGCGTCCTTGGTTGCTCTGTGGTTGATAATGTTAAAGTTGTCCTTTTTGCAGGCTCTACTTTGAACTTCATGTTTTCCATGACCAAGTACTTTTCCCACTGTAAAAAACCAAAAAATAAAAAATAAATAACAAACAAAAAGTACTTTTCCCATTGAAACCAAAATGGCGTTTTCCTTGGCGGCACCCTTAACCATAAGAAATTAGTTTTGTTTTGCAATCTTTATTTGGGTTTGCAAATTTTGCTTTGCAATCTTTATTCATTCTAATGCCGGAACAGAAAACCCAGATGTGGTTTATTCCCTTATATGGGATCATGAAATACCATGGTGCCGACGGTGGAACATAGACGAAGAGATGTCGGTAGAGATTTGGGTTTTCTTTTTTTCTTTTTTCTTTTTTTTTTTGAAAAACTAAAATTAATTAAAAAATTAAAATATGATGTGTCGATTTCTTTTTCTTAATAACTGATTTATCATCATATTTTAAGAAATTTTTAATGAATTTATGATATGGCATCATTCGAACTATTAATTATAAATATATATAAAAAATAAAAATAAAATAAAAAGGTCAAGACCAAAAGCATTTTACGTAACAAATTACTCTCCAGAAAGTCCTATTCTTATAGTAAAATAAAAGAAAAAAAATTAAGGATATATATATTTCTCACTCTTTAGGCAAAATTATCCATTTGATTATATTTTGGGCAACTAATTAAATTACCTTCGCGTTCACAAAAGGACCTCTTTCACACGAAAAAGTATACCATGCATCGCTACATGCATCCACACACATTGAATACATGGTATATTTTCCCCTTTCACACGGTTCACTTAATTTACACATGTGCTGTCATTCAAATGCGTTCTGCTCATCCCAAAAGTTCGTAGGCATAAAAAGATAAAACTTCCCCTCTATTATTAGAGCAATTTTCTTTCTTTCTTTTTTGAATGGGAGTTGAATTATTAGAGCACTTGGACCTGATTAAAGCAGTGAACTGTGAAAGGTAGCATTTACACTAATAAATAAATATGAACACGTACAAAGTTCATCACTATCAAGCAGTAGCCAACATTCAGAAAAGAATTGAAGTATGCCCAACTTATTGCTATTTTTTGGAATTGCACCAGACATTTACGGCTGTGTTCATATCGGTGGGCCACGACCGACAGGTCAACCTAAGGTAGTCCCATCAGCTTGCTGGAGCAAGCTTCTTTAATTTTTAAATTGAATCATTAGCTGAAAAAAAAAATAAATGATAAATGAGAGTGGCTAATGTAAGGCCTTCCTAAGCTTTTTTTCTTAAATCCAAAAGTGCTAGGAACACAATAAAAATTATAATTTTTACAACAAATTATCTTATAATCAAGTTGTGAGTGATGAAATAAAAATAATGGAGTAAAAGTAGTGGATTCATACGGATTTACAACTTCACCACTTACAACTCACCATATAGACAAATTGTGACAAAATTGTAATTTTAGCACTACTGATTTACATCAACTTCAAGGTGGTTTTAGTCAAGTTTAGTAATATATATATATATATATATCATTTTTGCTATTTTATCAAGCATATACCAACATCAAAATTAAAATTTTAATATTTATTTCTCTGCTTTATGTAATTTTTTTTTTTTTCTCTCCCATCTTTACTTTATTTCTCTACTCATTTTAGCCCAGAGAGACAAAGCCATCGCAACTCGCATTGCAAATTGATACAACCGAAGGATTTTAGAACACAAAGCCATTAGGCAAAAAGACAAAGCCATCGTCACTCATAATAGCCAAATCCATAAATTACAAACCAATGTCGTCGCATAAAATAGACAACCCATATCAAACCATGAACATAAACCAAATCCATAAACCAACACAAATCCATATCAAACACAACCCAACCACCCGACTCAAATCTGGAAATGGAGCCATCGCACAACCACCTGATTGATTTGAAGAAAGAGGTTTATTATTACTTAGAATACTTTAATTTATTAGTTTTTTTTTTACTCTTTTACAAATTTTTTTATTGAATTCACTAGACATTTTTATAAATTCTTTTATATTTTCTTTCAACTCTTTAATTTAATTTGTTAGTTTTTTTTTTTTTTTTGAAATACAAGATAGAATTCTACTCCAGCCTAATCTAAGTGTATATGTGTGTGAAGCTCCCTCCTAAACCTAAAGATTTAAACCTTGGCCCTTACCCTCCACACCCACAAGTACTTATACTTGTGGAGTGACTATTGCACCAAGGATGTGTGATGGTTAATTTGTTAGTTTCTATCCCACCAATTATGTGTTTACAATATTTTTTTATTAGTTTGCAATTCTTTAATTTATAAGTTTACAATTCTTTAAATAAATGTTTCATATTTTTATTGTCTTTTATTTTTAAGGTGCTAACCCACCCACATTGCAACGGATCCAGATCCTCTCCTTTTCAATTACCAATTATGTGTTTACAATATTTGTTTATTAGTTTGCAATTCTTTAATTTATAAGTTTAAAATTCTTTAAATAAATGTTTCATATTTTTATTGTCTTTTATTTTTAAGGTGCTAACCCACCCACATTACAACGAATCCGAATCCTCTCCATTTCTATTTGAAATGGAGAGATTCGGATCCCATTGCAACAACCACCCTCACTCACTTTAGTCAAAGTCTCAAAAGTGAAAAAGACAAAATTCATAACTCAATACCATATATCAAAAACTACAAAAACTTAACGGTACAGACAAGTAGAAGGAGACGGTCAACTAGTTAAAGACTCAATACTCAAAAATAAAATATTAATATACTATAACCCCACACACACCATGATTCAGTGAAAGAACTCAAAAAGTCTATCAAAATACTAAAAGCACACAAAGAGTCTATGAAAACACTTAAAACACACACTCTCACAGTGAAAGAAAGAGAGAAAGAGAGATGACAATACCAGATCAAGTGGCGGTGGCGGCAAATCAAGGATAGTCCAAGCGTCAGCGATGCAGCGGTAGATCTAGGTTAGATGGTGGCAGTTTGTGGGTGAAATGACTACCTTTTTCCTTTGGGTTTGGAGAGTGAAGAGGGATAGTGAGAGAGGACTAAGTTTCTCTCTTACGCTCTGTTTGTTTCAGTATTAACATTTTCTGAAAAATTGTTCATTTTCCAAAAAGCATTTTCTAGAAAACTATCTTATTTTTCGGTGTTTAGTAACGACCTTGAAAATTAGCTTGAGAATGTTTTCTAGTATTTGGTATACAATTTTTTTTTTATTGTATAATTTAAAACATGTGTATTATGTAAACCAACTAATGTAATCAACATAAATAAATAAATACCAAGAATGAATTTGGTTTTCATACTAAAATTTTGACAATAGATACAATCAAAATTAGTTGTCAAATTCTCATAATCTCTACCACTCATCTTGCTCATATATATAGACAATAACATACGTATGTATGTACATACATACGTACATATATATATATATATATAATTGATAGGGAAATACATCTTCAGTAAGTACAAATAACAATAACTTTTAATTGTCTACTCTTTTTGCTGGTACACTAATTGTCTACTATGGTCAACCACAAGTCTTCAATATTACTCTAAATTATGTATTTACATAATGTATCTACATAATATATCATCACCCTATAGTATCTGCATAATGTATCTACCAACAAATGCAATTTTCCTAAACAATTATCATTCATTAGATAAAAATATTATTAATTTACCGTAAAGATCGTCCTATGTAAAAGCAATTTAGAACCATATAGGCACCATGTTTTTCGTATTTTACTTCATTCATTCTTTCTTCTTCTTCTTCTTCTTTTTTAATTTTTCTTTTGCACTTTTATGTGCGAAAAAGAAGTAACTTCTACCTGAAATCCATCAAACCGAAAATTTCTTAGAGAAAAAAGAAAATCAAGCTTAAAATTCAAAGCAAAGAATTGGGATTTTAGTAGAGAGGAATGAAATAATTACCACTGCAAATCTGTTCTCCTTTGCAAGTTGGTGCTATTGACAGATCAGTGAGGGGGAAAAAATATAATCAGAAAACTGTGTTATAAAGGGGAAGAGAGAGAGAGAGAAAGAGAGAGAGATCTATGGAAAAGGAGAGACCAGAATTAATGACAGTGAAGGTGTGAGGAGAGAAAAAGTAAAGGGAAGAGAGAAAAAGTGAGAGAGCTTACTGTGAGAGAGAGATTGTTTTCCAAAAAAAATATTTGGGAAACAATCTATAAAAAATAAGCCTTATTTTTATTAGAATTTTCTACTGACTAAAGATAGTTTTCTATTAACCAATTTTTTTTTTTGCTACCAAACATTGGAAAATGTGGAAAATTATCTATACAAAATGTTTTCTAGCGAAACAAACCAAGCGTTAAGTTTGGTTTGGCCCTTTTTTTTATTTATGATTTTTTAAATTTTGATTTATGGACTTTTTTTTCAAAGATTAAAGATCAAAAATTTTCTGTTGGACTTTTTTTTTTTTTTTTGGGAGTTTGAAGCTGAATTCAATTGGGCTTTCAGGGTATGCAAATCTTTATTGTAGGGGGTTCAAAACAAAATTTTTTTACAAAAATATTATATATGTAATTTTCTTTGGGGGTCAAGGGATTCATTTGAACCCCCTGACTTCAACGTAGCGCTGCCCCTAGGTTCAATCAACACATGAGATTTTAACTTTTTTAAAGGGATGTTGAGCAAAAGAAAGGTTCGAACTCTTGAACACCTACTCTGATAAGATGATAAATTATCAATTATTTTAAGAACCTAAATTATTGAGAAATGAAATTTGTATCATTTAATCATTATTCTAACAGGTACCTTATTGAGGAAGTTTGGTCTTGCTGCAGATAATGTGCTAGATGCTTACTTAATAAATGTTAATGGAGAAATTGTGGACAGAGAAGCAATGGGAGAGGATTTGTTTTGGGCTATTAGAGGGGGTGGTGGAGCAAGCTTTGGAATCATACTTTCATGGAAAATCAAGCTGGTTCGAGTTCCACCAACGGTGACAGCTTTCACTATTCGCAAAAAACTTGAGCAAGGTGCCACCAAGCTTGTCAGCAAGTGGCAGTACATTGCAGATAAGCTACATGAAGATCTCTTTATTAGAGTCATCATTCAAGATGTGGGAAATGGGACTCAAAAAAGAGTCCAAGCTTCCTTCCAATCATTATTTCTTGCAGGAGATGACAGACTAATTCCATTGATGAATGAAAGCTTCCCAGAGTTAGGACTTGAGGCCCAAGACTGCATTGAAATGAATTGGATACAATCTCTTCTCTATTTTAATGGATACCAAAAGGGTGATCGTTAGAAGTCTTACTGGACAGAACAACCCTCTATAAGAGCTTCTTCAAGGCAAAATCCGACTTTGTTAAGGAACCTATATCATATATTGGACTAGAAGGCATATGGGATAGGTTTTTGAAAGAAGACATGGTGTTTATGATAATGGATCCTTATGGGGGACGAATGAACAAGATTTCAGAATCTGAGACACCTTTTCCACATAGAAAAGGTAATTTGTACAATTTACAGTACTTAGTTAAATGGGAAGTGAATAGCATTAGGGAATCTAACAAGCATGTACATTGGATAAGAATGCTTTACAAGTACATGAAGCCTTATGTATCCAAGTATCCTAGGGCTGCCTATCTTAACCATAGAGATCTTGATTTAGGTACCAACAAAGAGGGTAGCATGAGCTACTCAGAAGCAAGAGTTTGGGGTGTAAAGTACTTCAAGGGTAACTTCAAGAGACTAGCACATGTGAAGAGAAACGTTGATCCAAACAATTTCTTCAGAAACGAACAGAGTATACCACTTCTTCCAGAATACTGATTTTCCTGATCTAGACCAAGAAATATACATACATGTCAGCGGTGCATGCAGATAAAGCAACTAAATCCAAATTTCAAACAAAAAAATAGAAATAGTTGATGCTGTCAATTATCTGTTTTCAACTCAGTTCACCTAAGTCTTATCCCAATTAATTCCGTGCAACTCTATAAATGCCTTATCAGCCATTTGAAATTGCTAAATCTTCCTCTCTTTTAGGTTCCTTTTAACATTTTCAATCCTATTTGAATCGGTTTGAGAAAGAAAATAAATGGCATAAAAAAGCATGAAAGTTTTCATCATTCTTGCTTTCAACCTTGGAGGAAAAAGGACATTTTATTAACCCTCCAATCATCATGGTGGATGTTTCATCATGAAATGAGATAAAATTCAGAAGTCTCTGAGGTTAAAACCTATGAATAACTAATCACGTTTTAAATCATAACAAATTATAGCCACTTTTATAAACACCAAATAGAATACTCGGCCAGGTCATGCATCTCTATTTCTATGTGACATACTCGGCCATGTAAACCATCGTCACGTAGAATTGTCACTTTGAAATGCCCTACTACATCACAACAAACTAAAAGGTGAAAAACAAAACACATAAGGGCTTTCCTCAATGAAAGACTTCCATGTCTAACAAAATTTATAAGGGCCCGTTTGGTAATATTGTTCTAGTAACGTTGTTTAAGTGTTGTAGAAATATGTATTGTGTTGTTTAAACAACGAAAACTGTTATTTAAACAATATAACCAAACAGGCCCTAAATAACTTGAACAAATTTAGTTGTTTTGATTACAATCATCCTCTTCAGCAAGAAAAGAATGAATAAAGAAGGAATAAGAAAAGGCAACAATAACAATTAACAAATGACAAAGTGCAACTCGGTAATGAATGCCGCTTGACCACAAACATAACAGTTAACAGGAAATCCCACCTAAACAATACAAGCGAACCACAAATTTACCGAGAAAAATGGAACCTTCATTGTAACTCATTGAGCATTATAACAGTGTCATGAAATTGAAACCCTTAAATCATCAAGATCGCAGCCACATTAAAAAAAATAAATAAAAAATAAAAAGGAGCTTGAAATTAAAGATCTCAGAATAAAATCCTTGAATGCTAAAATTCTGGTATTTCAATTAATTAATCGGAGGAACCATGAAAGGATTATATGGCTAATTTTTGGAGGAATTTTTGGCAGCTAAGGCCTCCAAGAAAAAAAAAAGTCTTAAGGGAAATCGTATTCCCATTTCATGAATAACAATTACAAGTACAATTCTTTTCAGTATTTATACCTGAGCTCATCAAGCTCTTACAAGGGAATGGCCAAGATTTGCTAACTGCAGGCTCATCTAACTAACTCATCCAACTCATTCAACTACTAACTAGTACTCAATTCCCACACATGCTTGAATTACAAGTTAAACTAAGGCTTTCATCCAAACTCTCAGAATAGACTAAGGCTAAAGGAAATGAATGGCAAGTTAAACATCATACTTGATCATCTCGATCTATTTCCTCCAGCACTTGGTCATCCTGAAGTACGGCCTCCATGGCCTCCTGCACTTGGTCTAGCACATAATCGTCTCGAACTACAGCCTCCACGGCCTCTAGGACGTAGTCGTCTCGAACTACCGCCTCCACGGCCTCTAGGATGTAGTCGTCCCGAACTACAGCCTCCACAGCCTCTAGTACGTAGTCGTCTCGAACTACCGCCTCCACAACCTCCAACACAATCGCCTCCACAGCCTCTAGGATGTAGTCGTCCTAAACTATAGACTCCACAGCCTCTAGTACGTAGTCGTCTCGAACTACCGCCTCCACAACCTCTAGGATGTAGTCATCCCGAACTACAGCCTCCAACACGTAGTCATCTCAAACTACAGCCTCCAACACTATGGCCTCCATGAGCTACACAAAGAGAGAGAGTGTGTGTGTGTTAAAGTATTCTCATCAACTTGTGCAAAAAATTTTGTCTATTTTAGCACAAGAATATACTTTTTATTTTATATACTCGCTTTTCAAAACACCACAAATCAAATTATCTATTTTACACTACATTTAATTAAAATATCAATTTTTCTTCATTATTTTAATTGTTTTTCTTTCTTTACACACAACAACCACCAGCTACTCTCTTCTTTCATCCTCAAGATATATAAAAAAAGAATAATCAACTAAATGCAAAATGTATAGTTTTAGTGTAAATTTACAAAGTTACTGTAATAAACTTGTAAATTTACACAAATATACACAGACTAATATTGTGAGTCATTTTTAGGCAAAACGGTTATTCTATTATACACGGAAAAGTTGTATAAATTAAAGATATCTATCTTGTAAGCTGAAGTAGCTTAGTCCTGTTATTGTTATTATCTCCCCTGACTCTACTAGCACAGAGAAGCTAAAAGCAAATACGAATAAAAGGCAATGACTAAATAATTCAAAACAAATGAATATTCAATAGAGTGTGAACCCAGTAGCTCTAGCCACTTCCTTGGGACATAACAGTATTTGAACAATATATATATAGATGGGAGTTGTAAAATGGAGTATGTAACATCCCAATAGAAAAAACAATGAACAAAAATGACAAGAAAATAAGGATCGAATATACCTTGTTCTGTGGAAAAAAGAGCGTGCTGGATCTGAGTGAAGAGAGCTTGTTTTTTGAAAAAAAAAAAAAAAGAAAAAAAAAACTTTAGAACATGGGAAAGCTAGATGAGTGGCCTTTTTGGCTCGTTCGTGTTTGTAAAGACTAAGAGTGAAGAGTTTTTTTTTTTTTTTTGAGAACTTTCTGGAAAATTTGACTATTATGTCTTTTATCCTAGAACCAGAAAGTAGAAACCTCAACTTCCTCCATGTAAAGAAACCAAGCCTAAACAAGATACTAACCATGAGCCTAAACCTCCATTGATCCCATACTACCAGAATATCCTCTCTCAAATACATAAATATCATCCTGCTCCTTCCACTCAAACCCAAACATAAAAATCTTTACACATTTGACAAAACCTCACCCTCTTATGCCCAAGATTTTCCTCCACTAAAATACTTTGAACACCCCCAAGCCAACACAAACATGTTTGGAAATCAAAACTTCTGTTATAACCAATCTAGATGGAACTCGAAAACAAGTTTCGTCAGCAGAAACCTCGAAAATTTGACTATTATGTCTTTTATCCCAAAACCGGAAAGCAGAAACCTCAACTTCCTCCATGTGAAGAAACCAAGCCTAAACAAGATACTAACCATAAGCCTAAACCTCTATTGATCCCATACTACTAGAATATCATCTCTCAAATACATAAATATCATCCTGCTCCTTCCATACAAACCCAAACATAAAAATCTTTACCCTCTTAGAGCATTCTCATCAGCTCTCTCATAAAAAATGTCATTTTGACACACCAAAAACCTACTTTATCATTTTAGCACATCATTTTACAACATACCATTTATCAGATGTTCTATTTTTTTGCAACTTCATTTAAATATTATTTCTTAACTCTTTTTATTCTTTTTTTATTATTTGTTCCTAACAGCCATGCTCTTGTTCTAACTGTAATTCTTGTTCAAATATTCTTGTTCTAATCAACGGTAACATTTTCAAATACTCCTATTCAACTGTCATTTTTTTTTAAATCCATATTTCCCATTTAACATTTTAAAAAAAATAAAAATAAAAACTTAGAACCTGTCACCTTAAAAAAAAAAAAAAAAAAAAAAAAAAAAAAAAAAAAAAAACTCAAAACCTGATCCGTTCAAATAAAAAATAAAAATAAAAATAAAAAACTCAACCTGTTACGTTCAAAAAAAAAAAAAAAAAACATATCCAATAACAAAAAAAAACCTGTCAAGACTCATATTAAAAGGCAAAAACATATTTATATAACTGCAATCCAAAAGCCAACCTGAATTAACACATATCCAATAACATCAACTCAAATTTACACGCATAGTTGGCTTAAATGGTACTCCTTGATCACAGATGGTCAAATAACAAACATACTTGAATTAACACAACACAAATGGTACTTAAATAACATCAACCTGTCAAATTTAGACAAACAGACATACTTGAAATAACATCAACCTGTCACACTAGACTGTGTTATAAACAGCACAAGAACTTCTTATACTTGTAGCACATTTAAACTTGGTGATAAGAATCAGTCCTGCTGCTAGTCAAGCAAATCCAGGAGAATAGCCCATGTGGTTGGGGAGATCAATAAACAGAGCAATTCTTTCATTATTTCACCTGAAAATTTTCACACTAGACTGTGTTATATATAGTTTTTTCCAATGATTTGGATTCCTAAATAACTATTCATGACATATCAACAAAGGTCAGAAAATGGGTGATTAGATATTATGGGAAAACTTTTAGATCTAACCCAAAGGGACACATCAAAGCAAACTTGATGCCGGGAGGAATTATAAGTATCAAATATGAGCAGAAAACTACAGGGCTAGAAATGCCAGAAAAGTCAAGAAAACAATTGAGAAAAGCTTATAGGCTTAAAACATATGAGCAAAACTTCTAAACCCTTCCTATTTGAACCAATTCAATCCAAAGAAACATTCGGATTAATCAGTAACTCAATAGTTAAATGATTGGCAGTCCTTCCTTTAGTTCATTTATCAGCCAAAAATGTACATCAGGACTAAGTTTCAAAACAAGCACAACAAACATAAAATCTATAGTGCTTTTAATATTATTGTTCACTCTCTAGACAATGCCAATGCATAAGGCACCTTCTATTATTCAACATAGAAAGCCAAATAAAAGCTGATATAACTTATTCTCCCAAATTGTCAATACAAAGGTTCACTACATAGAAGGGTAAGTTCCTTTACCTTCTATC